>NW_024340701.1:57478-265656 GCF_902729225.1 Pteropus medius | reverse complement strand
CAACCGGTACGACTCTAAGAGTCGTTCCAGGAATGCCGCTGGTGATTCATCCTTAGTTTGGATGACCTCGCTTACCTTAGATAAGTTAGTGGGTCATCGGGTGGCAGACCGGAGGCCCTGGAGAAGAAGCTGGTGATACCGTTGGAGAGCCTCCTTACCTTGGTCGGTGTTGGGGTCCCAAGGCGGACGGGTGTTCAGGAGAACATATTGGACGCAGGTCGGATGGGTGGAAGGCTGCCCGTTGGGCTCTAATACCGCTTTTGCAGCCTCCCTCAGGATCCGCTGCCACTCCTCTGAGGTAAACAGGACTTGGAGGAGTTGCTGACAATTGTCCCAAGGTGGCTGGTGGGTAAAGAAAATAGTCTCTAGGAGAGAGGTTAATCCCTGGGGTTTCTCTGAGAACGAGAGGTTCTGGTATTTCCACTTGTACAGATCACTGGTGGAGAAAAGGACATAGACCATGAATGGCCCCTGGGTTTCTCCCCCAACTGGGGGCGCCAATTGCTGGAGTGGGGCCAGGACTGCTGCCTGGTTTGACAGGTCAGGAACAGGATCAGGGTCTTGTGGGGGCCAGTACACAACCCCAGTGCGGGTGTGGGGAGGACTCTGGAGGGGTTCTGCCTTCCTGTTAGATGGAGACAGGAACAGGTCACCAGAGGAGTTAAGGAGGAGGATTAGTGATCTCAGGGTCCTCAGGGGGTGCCTGTAGGACAGGGTAAAGAGAGTTAGGTGTCCAGACGGTTTCTCTTTTGGCCCCTTTGGTGTGGAGAGAAGGACAGACTTGGGGGTCGCCTTTGACTCTTGGCCGCAGCGGCAGTCCTTCAAGTACTTGGGGGCATCAGAAAATATATCGATCCACACATCAGTATGTGGAGCCTGATCAGGGTGGCCAGGATTTCCAGAGATAATACCCCACACCTGAAAGGCTGTTTGCAGGTCGAGTGACCTCTCTGATGGCCACCCTGATCCAAATATGGCCCAATCTAACTGGCAGAACCTCTGAAGGTCAAAGGGAGTGACACTAGCTCCGTAGTCTTGGGCTCGTCTCCTGAAATCCTTAAAATGGTTAAAGAGGCACTGAAGCGGGGTAGGACGATTTGAGGAAGAAGCCTGAGCCATGTTAGTAAAAACAGGCAAGATCCCCACAAAAGCCAAATAAGCCGGGGCTAGGATCATCCCCTGAGCTAGCGTCCAGTCGGACGGGGACACGGAGGCCAGACCTAAGGAAAAAATTAAAATACTGCACATCGATATATGGAGTAAACTTATGAAGACCAAGGCAATAGGAAGGTAACAGTACCTTCGACCAGTCCAGACAGACAGACACAATACAGACAGACAAGACAAACTACAGGTAGCACAAAACGCTAGCGTACCCAAAAACCTGAATACCTGAACCAGAAACCTGAATACCTGGAGTCAAGTCTGACGTCGCAGACCTTGACCAAACTAGGGAAGTATTGCTGTGTCCAGCCTTCCACTAGTTTTCTTTAGGGCCCACTGACAGATCCAAGTGCAGTCTGACTCACCGGTGAAGCTGCTCCAGATGGCTTGTGCCCAATTGTTACAGAATTGAACCTTTTGTCCACCTGCCCTCTTGGGCGAGTCTGCTTGGCGTCCGGGGCTGAGGAACGTCTCTCAGTGGCCGTCCCTTGGACGGGCAGGTCCTCACCCTAGGTGGCCGGGGTCACGGGTCTTAGGAGATCTCCCCCTCTGGAGAGATCTCGCTGGGACCTCCAAATGTTGTGGCGCGATCAATTCTAAGACCCGCAGAACCAGTTGAGATGAATTATGAGCCTTTATTAGCCACCGGTGACTGACACTCTACCACACAGGGTTTGAGCTCCCAAAAGAGGCAGCTTACAAAGCCTAACCACACCCCAGTTAACATCAAACAGGCAAGCAGATTAACCATACCCTAGTTAATCATCAAACAAGCAAGCAGATTACAGAAGCAGAAGTTGGCCGTTAGCATATCTTTGCCCAGAACCACACTCTTAACACTATTAAGCCAAGGAGCACCAAAAATTGCCAGGAAACCACCAGAAGCTAGGAGAGAGGCGTGGAATAGATTCTTTCTCACAACCCTCGGAAGGAACCAACCCTGCTGACACCTTGAACTAGCCTCCAAAACTGTGAGACAATTCATTTCTGTTGTTTAAGCCCCCAAGTTTGTGGTACTTTGTTACGGCAGCCCTAGCAAATTAATACATAGATCAGAGGATGGGATAAGAGTGAGCTTCAGCTATTTATTCCCCTGGCTCCCTCTCTGCCATGTCTTAATAGGTTGACTGTATCTCTCTACCAAAGGCTACTGCTCCTGCCAGGTAGCCTTCTCTTACAGGTGCTCTCTCCAGATCTAGTAACCACTCTCTCCCCTTACTCCTTGATGCCTCGGGATGGAACCAGCTCCCAGCTGTTTTTAGCCCTGGGGTACTACACTATTCCTTGATGGTTTTCCTAAATCCTGCCTCATCTTTATAAATATGCTCTTTATTAAACTCTCATCAAGATATCCAGTTTGAGTGTGCCATCTATTTTTGCCAAGACCCTGATTGATACAGTGGTATGTTTGGAGCTAGAAAAAAGAAACAAACAAACAAACAAACAAACAAACAAAAAACAATCCATTTGTTTGAGAGTTTGAATGGGTCAGAGGAATCTGGAGCCAGAATGGCATAAGCACATTTACTGCTGTATATGAATGGCTTAGAAGATGAGGGAGGTTAGCATGGGGTTAAGATGGTGGTGTCCAGAAATATTTCATTCATTTCGAAAACATTTGTTGAAGGCCAACTGCCATGCACCAAGCACTACTCTAGGTGCTGGAGGGGAAAGACAAATAAATCACACATCTTGCCCTCAAGGAGCTCACAATATAGTAGCAGGAGACCTGTAAACAGTTACTTGCATAAGGCATGACAGGTGCTATGGTAGAAGTATGGGCTGGAGACAAGGACTTTGGAATAGTTAGCATAGAGTAAAGGCCATGAAAGTGGGTGGAACTGGAAACTGTGTTAAGAATGGACTTTTGAGGGACTGCAATAATTAAGGAGTGGAAGATGCCAGAGTAAGAGAACAAGAATGATTGTTTAGATATGTTAAACATTTACTATATCCTAGGCACTGTGCTTTACTTAGGTTATCTTAATTAATTCTCTTCACAACTCTGTAGGGTTCTGTTACCCCTGTTTTATAGGTTGGAAACAGACTCAAAGACTTTATTTGCCCACAGATAGTAAGTGGGTTGACAGGAATTGAACCCAGTGCTGACTCCAGAGTTTACGTTCTTAACTACCAGTATACTCAAACAGGCAGGAGCCAGAAGAGACAGTGATGTTATGGAAGTCAAGGTAGGAGAGAATTTAAAGGAGAAACAGGTAGTCACATGACAAATCCACAGAGAGATTGGGTTAACAAGATCCTATTGGATCTTACAATTAGAAAGTTTGAGGTGAACTTTGCCTGAGCAGATTCATTAGCAAAGTGGTAGTAGGGGAACTAATTGAAATAGTCCGAAGAGCAAATGAGAAGTGAGGAAGTGAAGAATTGGCATTAAAGAGGAGAAAGAAGGTGGGATTTAGAGGAGCTTAGTCAAGTGAACTTTGCCTAAAGTAATAGAGTCCTGGCTTTATGTCAGCAGTACTGAAAGATCAGTGTCATGAATCCCAGCTATGAGGATCAACAAGGGGGATGGAAATGAGGTCCGAGACGTATATGGTATGGGGGTGGGGTGGAGTGGGTAGAGAGGTTGGGAAGAAAGGTCTAGAGGGTTTGGACCTGTCCAGGGTACTGGGAGTGAGGGGCCTGCCAACAGGTCAAAGGTAAGTAGGAATGGTTGGCAATGTGAGTGGTACAGTAGGACCCCATCTCAGCTACAGGTGGGCACACAGACAGGGGTATGGTCCCCAAGCAAGAGGGCTGTAATCCTCGGTAGTCTATCTGGGCCTGGGAGGAACATAGGGGCAAGGGAGTCTTCTCTGAGGACTTAGGTAGAATTTCAAGGAGGCTGGGTTCCACTTCCTCATAGGCATCTGAGACGGCAGCCTTGGGCTGGGAGAGATGGGAAGGAAAGGGATGTGGATTAGAGCAGGTCCTGTGGGAAGAGAACGTGGATTGTGTAGGAATGAGGGTTTGGCTGGGGATAGGGCCCAGGAATGGAATGCCGGCAGGCAAGGGCCTTGAAAAGTTGTGTTGTGGGGGCAAG
This sequence comes from Pteropus medius, assembly GCF_902729225.1. NCBI lineage: Eukaryota > Metazoa > Chordata > Mammalia > Chiroptera > Pteropodidae > Pteropus > Pteropus medius. The sequence continues at coordinate 261,449 of NW_024340701.1, read as the reverse complement.
GATCCAGTTCCAGGTAGGGCTGGTGATGGGTAATAGGCAAGGGAGTGTACTCACCAGACTCAAGGCTGCAGTATCCCTAAGGTACTGGCCTAGGACCCGGTGCAGGTCTGGAAGTGAGGGCCACAGGGCATGCCTCAAGCTCCTGGGGGAGAAGGAAGAGAAGAAGACTGAGTTATGGGAGTGAATTGGAAGGGAGGAAGAGAACACTGGGTGGGGCAGTGGAGGAGGCAGTGAGGTGGGTGAGGAAAGCTTGGAGAGGTGAGAGTGTAGTCAAGGCAATAAAGTAAGACAAAGGAGTATAGGTGAAAAGGAAACCTCAAGTGGAGGAGGGAAACCAGTAGTGGGGAGGTTCAAAAAAGAGTGGTACAGAATATCCTCAAACATTCCTGCTTCAGGGCCTTTGCACCTTCTTTTCTCTGTCTGGAACCCTCACTTCATTTAGGTCTCTGCTCAAATGCCATCCTAACAGAGAGGCCTTCCCCGACTGCCCTGTCTAAATAATACCACCTCCTTTCTCCATCACTCTCTATCTCATCTGCTGCTTTTTTTTTTTTTTATAGCATTTGACTTATTGTATATTCATTGTTATTATATACATTCATCTCTGTCTGTTTTACCCCACTAGAATGTAAGCTCTATGAGAGCAAAGAGTTTGCCTATTTGCTCACTCCTATATTTCCAGGGTGTAGAACAGATTGAACACTGTCTGGCCCATAATAGGTGCTCAAGATATTAGCAGAATGAATGAATGAATGAAGAGAGTCAGTGGGGCTTATTATTAAGTTATTGGGGAAAATGATCGATCTGGGAAGAGTATGGATTAAGGTATATTGGGGAACCTCAAGTTCTTTTAGGTTCATATTTCTACATGGAGGGACTTTAGTTGAACATTGCAGGCCTCTTCTGTGACCTCACTCATCTTTCTTCAGGGAAGGAGTGATTTATCTGGTAAATTGAGGAAAGAGCACTGAGTGTGTCTCATTCAGCGGCACCACCTCCTCCTTCTCTCCTTTTTGTTGGATCTCGCTACCTGCCAGAGGCTACATTCCAGTCTGCTCATATACATGAGCAGATTAAAAGTTCAAACACAGACATGTTCCAAAAGAGATGGAAACCCAGAAGAGGGGCATCTAACCTAGCCAAGGGCCATCAAAAGAGGCTGCCTGGAGGAGTTGCCTTCTGAGCTGAGTCTTCAAGAATCAAGAGATGTTATCAATAGAAGAGTGAGGTGGTATGGATTCTATCCTTTCTGTTTATAACCTCCAATGACATTTCCCCTCGGCCTTAGTCTTTCCACATAGATGAGTCATTATTAATAATATTTATTTAAGGGTGTGCTATTTGGCAGGCACTGTGCTGAGGATGTAAAGATGACCAAGTAAGATACAGGGAAGGCATATAAAGAAATAAATGCAGTAAAATGCTACTGGTACTATGATATAAGTCTATACAGGGGCACAAAGATAGTAGTAGCCAATAGGGGAAGATTACGAAAGAAGTCGGTAAAGAAAGTTACTTAAAAGTAAATGGATATTAGTCATCCAGGAAGGATATTCCTGACAGGACATTAGGGGCAAAGGCAGTGAGAAGTAAAACCACTTGACTCGTGGAGGGAATCACCAATAGTTTGGCAAGGCTGATGCACAGGGTGGGAAAGGGTGGAAACGCTGGCAGTGGCCAGATTTTGCAAAGCCTTGCTTGTTATTTTAGAGTCTGGACTCAATCCTGAGGAGCTAATAATGAGATTTAAGGGGATGAATGATAAATTCATGTGTGCATTTTAAAAAGATTTTTCTAGTGGCTGCATGAGGCTGGATTGGAGGAGAAGAGGCTCTGTTTCAGTGAATCAGATAGTGTGTCTGTAGGGCTAGAGAAAAGGGGCCATTGTTTGAGCAAGGTTTAGGAGGTGGAATGACCAGATCAGACCAGACTGGATAAAGAGGAGTGAGGCACCTAAGTGTTTTGGCTCGGGTGACAGGTGGACAGTAGCCTTGTTACTGAGATTAGAAGCCAGGAGGTGGGGCTGCTTGAGATGTTCTGTATAGTGGGCATGTTAGGGTGTAATGAGGCGATGCGACCCCAGGGGAGACGTACAGGAAGCAGCTGACGCCACAGGTGTGGACTTGTGGTTGTCCGGAGAGCGCGTGTCAGAAAGCTTGGGATGCTTATTTAGAGGCTTCCAGTCCCGCCCTGACCACGGCCCCGTCTCCCGCCTGACCGGGGTGGTACCTGTAGTGCTCAAGAAACTGCCACCTCAGCAGCAGCAGGCCCAGGAGGGCGCTGAGGCCCAACACCAGGAGCAGAGCGGTCACCAAAGAGATCCAGGCTATGGGATAAAAAACAGTCAAACCTCCAAGGCTTCTTGCCGGAGCCCCGCCCCCAGGTCGAGCCAACCCCGCCCTGGCCCTGCCCCTTGCGGTTCCAGGGCGACCCGTGCGGTCGGAGCCCCGCGGGTGCTGCACTGGCGTCTTCCGCGCAGCTGCAGGCCGCTGGCCGCTTTTGTCCTGCCCCCGCTGTTACCCGTCTCGGAAGCGGTCTCCAGCCTCACTGGGTCTGACCAGGCGCTCCAGGGGCCTTGGTAGGTGGGGCCGTGGAGCCTGGCGCGCAGCTGTAAACGGTAGCGGGAGCGCGGGCGCAGCTCCAGAGTCTCTCCCTGCGCCCCGAGAGGCGGCTCCAGCACCTGCACAGAGAAGCGAGCGGGTGGTCAGGCTATGGGAACTGGTGGGTGGGCGGGCCTCCATAGACTGATGGCGTCTGTTGGACCAAAATCCTACCGTTTTGAATTCCAGGGGATCCCCCAAAGAGCTTCACTACAGAAAACACGAATCCCGGCGGAAACTTGGAAGATAGAACACCCTACGGAGATAGAAACTTGGAAGATAGAACACCTTCCCCAGCCCAAGGCCTCGCCCTACCCGAGGCATGCTCAGTTTTTTGACAAATGCTTCCTGACACACACCCAGACGTAAAGACTTCATCTGCACAGAGAACTACTCATCCTGACACAAATACAGACGATACACCCGGATAGAGATCCCGGTGCATACACTGGCCAGGACACACAGGCATCCTGCCAGAAGCGCTCACCAGAACTCCAGACCCAGCGATGGAAATACTCAGACACAGGGCCAAATAGGCCATTTGCAAATGACACTCATTCAGCAGCAGATGCCAGAATTGTGCTAGGTGCTGGGAGCACAAGGTCAGATTCCAAGCAGAGGGAACAAGCATCGTGTGCACAAGCAGGGAGACTTCATTAACTTAATTTTTTAGCAGGCATTTATGAACTGCTTGTGATATGCCAAGCATTGAGCAAGGCACTGGGAAAAAGATAGGTGAAACATGGTCACTCACATGTCTAATGAGGAAGACATACAAACAAGTAAATAATTACATGTAATTAGTGCTATATGTAAGGCATCTGGAGCATGAAGAATCATTGAGTCGCTTGATTGGGGGCTACAGAGTAGTTCAGCGTGCTAAGAGCATGGCAGGGCAGGCTAGATGGTCACGGATGAGGCTAAGGCAGTGGTAGTAGGGATTTGAGGACTGTTGGTACAATAAACTATTTGTTGTTAAATAAGGGGTTGAGAGAAGGGAAAAGGAAGAGTCAAGGTGGATTTCAGGCTTGGCTAACTGGGTAAGTGGGAGTGCCATTGTCAGAGATGTAACAGAGAAGTGAGTTTGAGGAAGAAATACTGTTTGGTTCCATTTTGCTGAGTCCAACAACAGTAAAAACTTAATAGTAATGTTGGAATAGCAGTTACCTTGGCAGGGAGGTGTGCGACTGTAGGGGACATGAGTTTCTCAAGTGCTATAAATAACCTATATCTTGATCTGGATCATGGTTACATGAATGTATACACATGAACAATTTAATCAACTATATACTTAAGATTTGTGTACTTCACTGTAGATGAGTTAAGTTTTGGATTATAGTAGTCCCCCTTTATCTGCAGTTTCACTTTTCACAGCTGCAGTTACCTGCAGTCAACTACAGTCTGAAAATATTAAATGGAGAATTACAGAAATAAACAATTCATAAGTTTTAAATTGCGTGCCATTCTGAATAGCATGATGAGAGCTCACGCCATCTCGCTCCATCCTACCTAAGACATGAATCATGCCTTTGTCTTGCCTGTTAGTCACTTAGCTGCCTCGGTTATCAGATCAACTATCAAGTTATCACAGTGTTTGTATTTAAGTAACCTTTATTTTACTTAATAATGGCCCCAAAGTACAAGAGTAATGATGCTGGTGATTTGAATATACCAAAGAGAATCTGTGAAGTATATGTGTGTATAGGAAAAAATTATATATAGGGTTCAATACTATCCGTGGTTTCAGGCATCTACTGAGCGTCTTGGAACGTATCCCCACAGCTAAGAGGGAAATTCTGTATTGAGTCTAAAATGCCTCCGGAGACTTTTAGGTAGAGCTATCTGGTAAGAAGTTGTATATACTGTATATGTGGTAAATGAGAATAAAAATAGAGAAAGAAACTAAGATTTAACTAATGTATATGAGTACCTTCTATCTGCAAGGCAATATTTATATAATTTTCTACTGTAACTTCAAAAGGTAGATCGCTTTATGCCCATTTCACCAGCAGGGACTTCAAAGGTTTAGGTAGCTTGCCTATGGTATAGAAGTTCCTTTCCATATGGTAAGTTTGGGATGGCTAATATATATGGCCATTAAAACTATGGAGTTGAAGTGCTCACCTAGGGAGAGCATACATATTCATCTAGAAGAAAGAGTCTAGGATGAGATTGTAGAAAACATAACATATTAAGGAAGAGTGGAAAAGGAACCAAGAAAGGACAGTGAGGTTTGGTCAGAGAGGTAGTATGAGAATCAGGAGAAACTGCTATCCCAAAAGCAAAAGGAAGAGAAAATTTTAAATGGAAGTAGTCAGCAGTGTCAGATGCCAATGGGAGATTAAGATGGCAGTTGAATCAGATAAACATAGGTATACAAGCCTAGACATGGATACATGGACACCTTCGTCCTTGATAACAGACATAGTAAAATTCAGGGATACCCTGTGTGGTGAGATCTGTGGGCATTTGTTTGACTTTACCTTCCAGTCCTGATGTCCTTCTCCTGTGTATCGGAGCTGATAGCAGGTCTCTTGGGCTGCCCAGGATGATGGGTGCTGCCATTCCAATTCCAGCTGCCCACTGGAGACCTCCCTCCAATGCAAATTGGGAGTGGGGATGAGCACTACAGGGATGTCATCAGAGAGTGGTCTAAGTCCTTCTGAGACATCACTGTCACCAGGGCCATGGGTCAGAAGTGTCAGAGTTAGTGATTCTGGGCATGGGATCAGGTGCAGTAGTGGGGGGAGCTATGTGGGAGGAGAAGGGAAGAAAGTTCTTACCAGCCTGATGGATCCAGAAAGGGGACCCCAGGAAACTGTGAAAAGCACCCTGGGCTGTGGTCACCTCCACAAGGATATGAATCACACTGTCATTTCGTGACTTGAAATGGCAGCGGGTGAACTGGGAGGGCTGTAATTCTGGATTTTTCTCCTCCTCTTCACACTTCTCCCAGATGGGGTCCCTAAGAATCAGCCCCACAGAGTCATTGAATCAGGCCTGCCTCAGAGACTGCTACTCTCCATCCCACAGAGGCTGTGCCCTGCATGGATTATAATCTAACTCTTCTCCTGGATGGGCTTCCAGGGCTTTCTCTCTCTCTTTATACCATAATGTTTTGTTTTCTAACATTTGCTTTAGTATCCAGCCTTTTTCTCTTAACAAAAGAACTATGTGATATGTGAAAATAGCATAGGCTAGAGTTCAGGTCTTGGCTTATTGGTGTATAACTCTGGGCAAGTTACTTGATTTATCTCTAGCCCAGTTTCCTCATTTGTAAAGTGGATTAATAGTACCTACTTCACAGGATTCTTTCAAAGAGACTTCATCTCTCTGCAGGAAAACATCCTTATGTTTTTTATTTGTTCTCATATAGCAGCCCTCTTTGTCACCTCTATGTTAGTTTGCTATTAGATTTTTACAATAGCCTTCTCACTGGTCTTTCTGCCTCCATTTCACCACTCCCTTTAATTTGTTCTCCATACAGCTACCAGAATTTGCTTCAAAAATTTCGATCTGATAATGTTCAGAATATTCGCAAATGTGTCCATTTATTTTGATCTTGACCACTGTTACATTAGATAAAACCACCATTACCTTTTGCCTGGATTAAGGCAAATTTTTAACTGATGACCCAGCTTCTACTTTTACCCATTTATAATGTCACAGAAAACATATCTTTTAAAAATGTAAATCATATCATGTCACTCTTCTGCTTAAAATCTTTTAATGGGTTTTAAGGATTTTAATGGATTTTAAGGATTAATTTAAAAAGAATCAATGAGAACAAAATCCAAACTCTATAACAGGGCTTACAGAACTCTGTATGATTTAGTTCCTCCCTACCTCATCATTTCATCTCCTACAGGTCTCGCATCGGTTTGCTACCCTTCACACGTGGCTCTTTCTGTGCCACAGTTTTGCAAAACACCCTGTCTTTGCACTTCACCTTGCTCTGGATTGCTCTGACTCCAGATTGTCATGTGACTTATTCCTTCTTGCCGATTTAGGTCTCAGCTCACCTGTTACCTTGCTGAGGCTTTCTCTGACAACTCAGCCTAAATTAGCACTGCCCCCCACAAACTTCCCACTTAGTCTCTATCATATAACCTTGTTTCTTTATTTCTTGTTTGTCACTCTATCTTTTCCCCCCACTAAAATGTAAGCCCCAACAATGCTGGAACCTTTTCTATTTTATTCTTTACCCTATCCCCAGTGCCTGGCACATAGTCGCATTCGACAATTGTTTATTGAACAAATGAATCGTGTCTCCTTCCTGAATATAACCCATAAATGGCTAGCTATTACTAAAATTATATATCATTTTAGATATTAGTCATTTATTCAACAAATAGTTGATACTGTGTGCCAGGCTCTGTGTTAGGCCCTATGACTACACAGAAGAATCATCTTCAAAGGGCTCTCATTTCAGTGGGAGAGGCAGAAAAACAGATGGTTATTTTTCTGTAATGTGCACAGGCTGGTTTGAGAATATCAAGGAGGATCATCTAACCCAGACTGGGAGTGTCAGAGAGTACTTCCTGGACAAGGCAATGTTTAGACTGCATCTTGGACTATAAGTAGGAGGCAAAGGGGACAAACAGGCATCCCGGGCACATGCTTGGGCAGAGATAAGAGATATGGTGCTTTGGGGGAAATTCTAAGTGGAACAGAATGCTTTTAGCACAGAGAGCCTGGTGTGAGTGATAACTGAGAGATGGCCTTGTGGCCTTTCTAAGGAGCTGAACTTCATCTTGTAGTTATGGAGGCATTTAAGGATTTTAAATAGAAAATTGTCAAAATAGGCTTTGTATTTTGGGATGATCACTCTAACTGCGGTTTGTAGGAAAGGATTTGTGAGGGTGGACTAGAAAGAGAAATCTATTAGGACGGTGTTATGGTCTTCCATGTGCAAAGTGATATGGATCTCAAGACAGAGTTGTGGCAATGGGAGTAGAGGAAAATAGATGGATTCAAGGGATACTGAAGAGGTTGGAATGAAAGACTTTCTGATTGGATCTGGAGGGTGTACAGAAGTCCAGGATGATTTCCATGTTTCAGTCCTGGAAAGCTGAGCTGATGGTAGGTTGGAGGACAATAAGAGAAGGAGTAGGTTTTGGTAGAGGAAATGGTGACTTCAGTTTTGCCATCCTTTAATTCATTCAAGGTTCCCCTATACTATACTATGGAAATCTGTACAATTATTAAAAGGAATGAGTCATATTTTTGTAATGATCTCCAAGACATATTTTTAAGTAAATTAGGTTCATAAACTATATATATATTATATATATACACACACAGCATATAATATAGTGATCCAATTTATATTGAAAATTAAACATTATGTATAGACATATAAATGCATAGAAAACTGAAAGAATACATTAAAACTATCAATAGTGTTTTTCTCATTACTCATTCATTCAACAGTTTTTTACTGAGCATCTGCTGTGTTCCAGGCATTGTGGCAGGTGAGAATATGTTGGTGAGTAAACACAGATGCTGACTTTGCCCTCACGGATCATGTATCGTCAAGATCACCCTTTTTCAACTGGAATTCTGAGAGAATATTATCAATTAAATAACCACATAAATTATAAATGTAAAATTGTAACTCTGATAAGTACTTAAGATTGAGAAGTACATGGTACAACAAAGATGTATAGTAGTGCTATTGGATGGTCAGGGGAGGGTTCCTTGAGGAAGTGACATTTGAGTTGAGATCTGAAGGGTAAGTAGAAGCTAAGTAAAGACAGGCTGGGTAAATAGTATGTGCAAAGACCCAAAGGCAAAAAGGAATGTGGCAGGCAGGAGGGAACCAAAGAAGGCCAATACCGGCGCAGAGAGAGCAAAAGGCAGCAAAGTATAAGATGAGGCTGAAGGCATAGGTAGGGGCTGAGTCTTTTAAAAATTTATAAGGCCATGATAGAGTTCCTTTCTATATCCTACAATCAGTGGAGAGCTATTGAAGATTTTAAAGCAGGGAATGTTATGTTCATTTTTGTACTTTAAAAAGATCATTCCAGCTCTTGTGTGTAGAGAATGATTCGAAGGATTCAAGAGGTGATCAGTTAATAAGTTTTCTCCTGGTCCAAGTGAGAGATATTGATGGCCCATACTAGGATAATGGTGAACAAAAGTGAACAGATTTTAGAGATATATAATAGATAAAATCAACAAGACTCGGTTATAGATTGTATATGGTGGGGGTGACAGATAAGTGAATGTTCGGTGGAAATTCTTGAAGACCCAGTGAAGTTTTGATTGGATTTAATAAATAGTAGATGTTTGAGTAGGGGAAGGCCATGCAAAGTTTAACAAAGGTCACTCTGTCAGCAGCATGGGGAATACATTGGAGGTGAATATGAGCTTTTGCTATGGTCCAGGTGACATGATTAAAGCTGAACTAAACCAAAGCATTCCCAGGGGGAATGGAGAGAGGTTGAGAAGATAAAACTGGAGGATAAGAGTATGGAGGCCATTTTGTTTTGGGACAGGGAGGGGACAAAAGAGGACCAAGAACAATCTTTCTCTTCTTTCTGCAAGATTGTGCCTCTCTCCCATGGCATCAAGCCCAATCAGCAGTTCAACGCTCACCTGTCTCTCGGGCAGCACTGTGGCCTGCTGTGATAGAAGAACCCTTGGGAGCTAGCATTGTCCTGTTGCTGCCACTGACAGGTGACATTCTTCAAGTCCAGAGTAAAGCATTGCAGTCCAATTTCCACTGAAATCAGAGAAGGAAGTCCCATCAGGAACCACATGCTCCTACTCTATAGGATATTCAGATCATCTTTATACACATAACGTGAAACATTTATTCCTATGCTTTGTTCTCTCTCTGAATATAGTTCACTGTGTCCAGTGCCATGTTTGAGGTCATCAAGAAGGTCCATGGTTATCAGAGCTTTCATGTCTAGCCCAGTCTTCCCCAGAGATCTATTTCCTCCCTATCCCCCCATTCCTTTATTGACTCACCTGCATCCCCAGGCAGGTCCATGGTTGCAGGGAGGGACCAGGGTCCCCAGGAGCCTTGGAGGGAGACCCCATCAGGTTGGCTGCGTAGCTGGAGCCAGTAGGAGTTCCCAGGTTGGAGCCCTGAGATGAGGCAGCTTCCACCCATCACTGTTAGAGATGGAACCTTGGGAGAAGAATCCCAGCCTGAGAATCTAGGTCTGCCTCTCAGCCAAGTCAGCCTCCATATCTTATATTTGAGGCTCTATAGCATGCCTGTGGAGAGACGCTTGGTTCCTTACTGGATAGATATGCACACAGACTAGGGGCCAGTCTGTGGGTTTCAGGTAGTGTTCAGGGGTTTTTAGAGAAATCTCTATAAATTTGGAGGCCTGAAGCTCTCAATTTTGTTGGTATGAATGACCTAAAGTGGGAGATCCCTAAATGACATGAAAACTAATCTGAGCTTGTACTAACTCCCCAAGGACCAACCCCATCTGGAATCCCCAAAGTATGGCCTGTCTTTTCTTAGGGCAAAATTAGGAGCAAGAGATAGGAGATGGAGCAGAAGAAGGGCACGATACTTCTCTAGTTGGGGAAGTCTGCTCTGGTCCATCCTTTTGGGGCATCAAAGGTTGAGAACATGCAGATTGGTCCAGAGCTGTGGCTGGGTTTGGCCTCCGCAGAGCTGGGCAGCAGGTTTCTGTGGACAGCAGCTGCATGACTGTGGGACCAGTGGAATTCCTGGGATCCTTGGGGCCATAGCGGAGTTCGTGCCTCAAGAAATCACTGATTTCGGGAGCTGGGGCCTCCCAGCTGATCTGAAGTTCCCCTGGCCGGCTCCCACCAATGGCTTTGATGATACTGGGGGGAGCTGGCAGGCCTGAGGGCAAGACAGGGCACATCGGAACTCTCTGAGTGCCACAGTCTACAGTTCAACCCGTGGAAAGAAGAGAGGGGTGTTGGAGGGCTGGATTGGCTCTCTTGGAGGGCCGGACAGGGAGGCTTCTTATCCTGCTCTTTCCTCATGAGAACAGTGACCTCATTGCTAGTTAGTTAGACTCAGTGCTCCTCAAGAGCAGGGGTCTCTTTTCATCTCTGTATTCTCGTCACCTAGCACAGTGTCTGTCACATAGTAGGTATTCTGTAACTGTTGAATAAGCATGTAAATGAATAGGTTAATGATGGGAAGACCTGGGTACCTCTGATGTGAAATGAAGTCTAGCTCTGGATGCCAAGGTTGGGAGAGATGATAAGGGGGTCTTGAGATGCCTCTGGGGGTCTAGTAATGGAGAGTACACATGTGGTCCTGAAAGAGCACGGTCTAATCTAACTCTGGGATCTGGCCTTGGGGCAACGAATAGAGGAGCCAGGGTGACAGGAAGATGGCCCTTACCCACTCTATCCACAAATAGCACCCGCTGGGTCAGATTCTGGTTCAGGAACACATGCTTCACCCAGAGGTGCAGCGGAAAGAAGAGGCGAACTTCATCTTGGGCTGGAAACTGGCACACGTATCGGGTTCCAAAGGGGGGCACACTCTGGGAACTCAGGGGGCAGGCACGGGGCTCCTCCCTGTGGGCATAGGAGAAGTCCATCCTACCTACACAGCCACCATGCTCAGCCCTCAAGACCCAGGCTGGGCCCAAGCCCTGCTTCTATTTCCATTACTGCCCTTTTCTTCTCAGTGCCTGGGGTAGGTGGGGTAAAGGGTCATGTAGGGCCTTAACCTGGGTCTGTCCAAATCATACCCATTCACTAAGTGGCTACTTAGGGCATATGCTTGGAACAATTCTCTGGTAGGGCCAAAGGCAGGGAAGCTACTGGAGTGGGGCTCATCTGAGGTAAGGACAGGACAGATGCAGGGGAGCGGGGTACAGCACGGCACATACCCTGGGTAGGCATACAGCAGCTGGTATATTCCACTGGGTGCTGTCTCTTCCTCATCCCAGAAGCAAGTGAGGTCCTCAAATGTTCGAGAAAAACAATTCAGGGGCTCCGAGTCCGAGGCCAGTAAGGAAGCATCTGAGGAACAGCTGTTCAGTTGGGCTCTGTGTCCTTCCAGGCATGTTTATGGGCAAGAGTAGGGGACCAGTGGGAGCCTCCTACCTTATACCCCTCCCAGGGATCCCTTTTCTTAGGTATAGGTGATTTCCATCCCCTCCACACCTCACCTTGGTTGGTGACTTGTGCTGGGTTTTGGGGGGCCAGGAAGAGGCAGGAGGTGATCATCAAGAGGGCCCAGGAGGGCATCTTCTCCGGCACTGTGTGCCTGCCTTAGCCCATCCTCCCTTCAGGAAGCCGGGCCCCAAAACCCTCCCGGGCCAGCCCCTCAGGTTCCTGTCAGATACAGTCCCACGTCCTGTCTCTGTCCCTGCCCCTAAGGGGCCCATCCAGACCACACTGGAGCCAGGGGCCAGGGGAGGGGGAGTGGGTCAGAACAGGAGGGTAGGAGGAATTTGAAAGAGAGGATACAGATCTTTTGGTGGGAGGGAGGTGGGGGTTATATTTTTGACCATGTACTAAAAGGAGACCAAGCCTCTATGTGTGTCTATGTTAATGATCGTAGAAGGGTATATTATCAAAAAGAATAGCAGCATTTACTGAGCACTTACACGCTGCTGTTTGTTAAGTGCTTTATATCTATTGATTCGGCCAATCCTCACAATAATAGTCTTATTATTCCCATGATAGAGATGAGGAAACTGAAATGCAGAAAAGTTAAAGATTTGCCCCAGATTACATACCTACTAAGAAGTACAGCTTAGGCATAATCATATGATACTCCTGGAAGGGGTGATCTGATGAGAAATGACCACCTGTGTTACAACTGTGACAAAATGGTGGCTATTTCCACTTTAAGGTTCTGTGACTTTGTACGGATGAACACATCCTTCCCGAGACTGGACGTGGCCCCTCCATTGTGGGTAGCCCCACCGCTGCCTCTAATTCTTTGCTACTCAGAGTGTGGTTCTGTAGAGCAGCAGCAAAAGCATTACCTGGGAACTTGTTAGAAATGCAGTATCTTAGGCCCCGCCCCAGATGTACTAAAACACAATCTGCATTTTACTGAAATCCCCAGATGATTTGAATACACATTAAAGTTAGCACTGGTCTTTAGTACTTTTATCTGGTTGGCTCAAAATCGTGGGATGGATGGTCTCAGCTCTTCAGCTTGTGCTCATCTGCTTCACATTAGTTGTAGAATAGTGGGTATGACTCCTTGCCCAAAGCCCAGGCCTCTTCCTGGGAATGCTATAACTGTGGGTGGCTTTTATGCTAACTCTCAGGAGCTCTGACTCCTGCAGGTTGGGGAGGAGGGAGTGCATGCCACATAAACTCCCACATTTAGTCCCACTCTGACCTCAGCTGGAGCTTCCATTGCTGGCTCTACAGACTGAGTGTCCTCGATATCATCTTTCTCTCTTCCTCCTAAAGTAATGTTACTAACAGAGAGAATTATGGAACGGGAGAGGGGAGAGAAAATGGAAATCCTTCAGTCCTCCTGTGGGGTCTTAGTTTTTTTGGCACCATTTCTCTGCAAGAAGTCCCTGAGCCAGGTTTGTCCTAATTCCTGTCCAGCTCACAGTTTGTAAGGACCAAAGTCCTCTGTCCAACAGGGATGATTTGAGATGCCTCTCTCAGTCCCCAACCAAGGTCTACTCATTCTCTATCGGGTCAAGAGAGAGGGGTAACATGGCTTTAATGTTCATATAGGCCTGTGGTTTGATGCTATGTATATGCCGATGACTTCAAAATTAAAATCTCCAACTTAGCCTCGGGCTCCAGATTTGGATAGCTAACTGCTTACTTGGCATTTCCACTTGCATGTCTAATGAGCATCTTATACTCAAGAGGGCCAAAATAAACTCTTGATTCTGGTTACCACCCCGAAGCCTGTTTATGTTTTTCTTCTCTAGTCTTACCCACCTCTGTAAATGGCACCACCACCTACTCAGTTGATCAAATCAAAACTCTCTGTATTCCTTGATTCCTATTTTTCTCTTATCCTATATTCAGTCAGACGTCTTTTCAAAGTGTACTCTGAATCTGAACACTTTACAACCTCCACTCCAACCATCCTAGTCCAAGTCTGGGTTATTGCAATAGCTTCCTAGCTGCCTCTGCTCTTACCCTCTTTAGTCCATCCTCCATGTAACGGATATGTTTAAAGTACAAATCAGATTTCTTCGCTTGCCTACTTAAAATCCTCTAATGATTTCCTACTGCATTTAGAATAAAATCCTAATGGCACACAAGGTCCTGCCTGACCTGGGCCCTGCCTACTTAAATCTCATCTCCTACTACTTACTGTCTTCTTCACTCTGGACCAGCCACAATAACTTCATTGTGTCTCTCATCTTAATCCTTATCATATTCAACCTTTCTGCAACATTCGATGTTCTTCACCTTCCTTGAGTTCTACAATGTATCACATCCTCCCAGTTTTTTTTTTCTACTCCTATAACATTCCCTCCCAGTTTCTTTCTTTCTTTGCTCTTTCTCTTAAACGTTGCTGTTCTCTAGCAACATTTATATTGCCCTAGGGATCTCATGGTTTCAAATCCATCTGCACAGCAGTAACTCCCAAGTCTTTTGTCACTCCCTCAAACTTAAAATTCTCCGTTACTTCTTGGATATCTCTATTTGTTGTTCCATAGGCACTTCAACTCACCAAGTCCCAAACAGAACTATTACTAACTCCCACACACGCTTTCAGATCTTTTCTTCCTATGTTCTCACCATAGGCCACCTGGGCATTGAAGCCTGAAGCCTGACAGTTATCATCAAATCTTCGTTCTCCCTCCACTCCTGTATCCATGTCTTACCAAGTCCTATGACTTCTATAGGCAACCAGTATAATAGTGGTTAAGGGTGCAGAGCTAATCAGACAAGAAGCTTGTCTATGACTGCCAGAGAATTGAGATGAGGGCTTTCTGCTCCTGCACGGAAGGAGGTCCAGCCACCTGTCCCTATCATTTTTTCATTTTTCTCTGCTTCCACAAAGCTGGAAGGGTGCCTTGCCCAGTTCTTTACTTCTTTAGAATATCAAGCAGGAACTAGAATCAGCCTAGGGAGAACGAGACCACTTAGGTCTGCCTACGCTTTGTCCACAGTCCAGTAGGCTCCTTAAGGTCCAGCCCAGGTCAGCAGGTCCAGATTTTTCTATTGGGATAAAAAGTCGACCCTCTGGCTTATGATAGCCCGCATTTGATCTCTGTGCAGCCACTGCTGAGAGAACTCAAGGGGTTGCTGGATGAGGATTGGCTCAGGCAGTAGCTGCTGTTAAACTGCTCTCTGGGGGGGGAGGGTGGAGTAAAGTGGGAGGTGGGGAGAAGAAGAGTCTTGTTTTGTACTATTTGCTGCCTTTTGTGCTGTAAATATCCCACCATGGCCAATTTCAAGCTACTAACATGATATCACTGAACAGTGACTGGGAAGGGAATCGAGCCTCTCATAAGCCTGTAACTGTCTTCCCATTTTCCCAGATTTCTAACACTTGCATTTTTATACAGTCAGAAAGTCTGAGATAGGTAGCTACAGATATTTGGTGTCCCATCTCACTATCTCTTTCCCAACATTGCCAAAATTCTCTCCAAAATGATTGTTCCATTTACAGCTCTAGCAATGTGTTAGAACACTATATTTTCCACACAGCTTTGCCAATGTTGTTTTAAGTTTGCCATCTGATAGCTGACAAATGGTATCTCCTTATTCAGTGCTTTTTCTGAAGCTCAAATTTGTTTTTATTTTTTTCCAGGCTTAAAATCCTTTCATGGGTCTACAGGATCCTTTGAACCTAGACCCACCTCTAAATGCTGGAACATGAGCCCTTATACTTTTCAGCTTCTCATCCTTGGAGTCTCTCCCTCATGATGTTCCCTTCAACATTTCCCAAACCCAACCTCCATCCTGCCACAAGGCCTAGTTTTGTTGTTCTCTCAGACGCAGAACCCTCCAAACTCTTAGCCTGCTGGAACTTTCTTTGTCATTCAAGATCTGTTCTCAAGTCACTACTCTTGGGGAGTCTTTTCTTATCTCCCAATTATATGTAATGGAGGCAGAAGGCTAATTTAAAAAGAGAAATGCAACTTTACATTCCTCTCAGTAGCTCTTTTGTGATCAGAAACAACTTGGTGAGCCTTCAGGTATGGCCTTGATAGGACGGTGTCAGAGAGCTAAGTTTGCTGAATAGGAAGTTGGTCAGAATTTTGGCATGTTCTGTACTAATTCCAGAGAAAAAGGAGAAGGGCTAGTAAGTGAAAGATAGCAACCTGAGGAGAAGAAAGTTCTACCAGTAAGAAAATCCAGTAGAAGGACTGTCTGAGGAAAATTTTAGAAAGGTGATGCCTAATCCTCAGTTTTAAGTTTACACACTGTTCTGCTTAACTTCCCTCTAGTGCTACCCAGACATTCAGTAAAAGTGTCCTATACACAAAACCTGATATTCGTGGTGGTTTGGAACAAAGGGAGAAATACCTTTTCTAATACCTGTGGATTAAAGAGAGGAGTGTAACAATGGGAAGTGAGTAACCCAGTGGTCAAGAATTTAGCAAGAGCAAAGATTCAGATTGAGAGGTGATCACGAGGATGTAAATCCTTGCAGAGTCCTAGTGAAAACAGAGGAGGGCATGGATTTCCCTGAGTATGTGGAATAGGGACTGAGCTGTTCTAATTGGATAAAATGGAAAAGAAGACCCCAAAGGGCTACCTTGAGGACGTTTGGGTTGAATACAGGCAGTCCATCCTTCCTCTGAATATCCCCAAATTTTATGCCTTTATTGGGGTGCTTTCATATGTAAACAGCCATGCTATACCTCCACTTTAGCTAGACAAAATGTGAACCCTGCCAAGTGGGGGCTGTCATCTTAACTCACTCCTCCTGGTGTAAAAGTTGGGTGTGAGTGGGCCTATCTCTTCCTCCCTGATTCCCTAGTCTACTTTATTCTTTCAACTATCTTTAATGAACATTTGCTATTTGCCGGCACTGTGCTAATTTGTCTAATTTCATCATACAGTGGCTTTATTGGGTGCTCTTTTTCCTTACTTTGTAGAAGAGAAAATAGAGGCCAGGATACATCAAATGAGTTGTCTAAAATTGTTATTAAGGAGCAGAGCTGAGATTTGAATTCAGGTCTGTTTGACTCCCAAGTCTGTTCTTTCCACCACTATGTGTACACCTCTGACTAGGACCTCTGACTCTTCTGTTTTATTCATTTATTCAACATTATGTGCCTGGCACAGGGCCTGGCGTGAGTCTCTCCCACAGTACGAGGCTGAGTTCAAAACAGGCATCAGGAGAGAGGCTTAGTTCAGGTAAAGGGGGAAAATGCCAGTAGGTGCCCAGCAGTGACTCCAAGCGAGAGAGCTGCAGGGGACCTAATTCGGTCAGCCCTCTATCTTCCATCCTCTGAGAGACATCCTGGTTCTTGAGCTGCCTTTGCTGAGCTGCCGGACTTTCTCTGACCCCGGCATCCATGTTTCCTGCTGAGAACACAGGAGGACTAGCCTACTACAGCCAGACTCTGGTGTGCCCGTTCCACCCCAGGAGAGGGCCCTGGGTGAGATAAGAGGATGCACTGCCAACGGGAGGAGCCTGAGTGGCCCAGAGGGCACGCAGGAAATCACTCCTTCCTTGGGGGCAGAGAGGGAATGACTCAGGGCTGACTGGTGGGAGTTCCGTTTTTGTGGCCAGGATGGGCTGCAGTGGGGCCCCTTGGATAGCACACTCAGCTTCCCCTTCCCCAGCTGCCCGCCTAATGAGGCTTTGAGAGGTGTGTCTTGGCCTTTCCTTTTCCCTCTCCCATCATTTCTCTGGAAACAAGTTTGTGCTGCTGGACTGGTCTCTTGCTCCAACCCCTGCCCAACCTAGGCCATTCCCTGTGAGAACATACTAGTAGAGAGAAGCAGTAAGAACTGAAGTAGACAGGTGTGGGGCAGGTGAGTCTGAGTATTGAGGTGCTCTGTACCTGCAGTTTGTTGCCTTGTTTGTAGTGGGGCTCTGAGTGTTCCTGGGGCCACAATGGAAATCTTCTGTTGGGCGAGGGTGCCAGTGTATTTGTGTTCAAACTGGAAGTTGTATTATGCCCACATCAGGTCTCTTTTCACTCTGCCAGAGAAGCAGCATAGCATTATGGCTAAGAGAGGGACCCTGAAGTCTGAATGCCTATAGGTTTGAATCCCCGCTCTGCCATTTACTAGCTCTGCCATTTGTCAGACTTTGGCTAAGTTACTTAATCTCTCTGAGCTTATTTTCTCTTTTATAAAGTAGGGATGATGATAATAATAATACCTACCTCATATGTTGTTGAAGATAGAAAGAATGAATACATGTGCAAAGTGCTTGGAACAGTACCTGGCAATTAAGAGCCATGTAAGTATTCGCTGTTTTTATTCTTGTAGGGACTGGCTTCTCTTTCAACCCAGTCATCTAAATAGAAGCTTGGCAGTAATCCTAGACTCTGCCTTTTCCTTCTACTCCTGTATTCAACCTTTGCCCATTCTTTCACCCATTTATTTCTTCCAATTCACCACCACACCATCATTTCTCACCTGCACTACTGGAATAGTCTCTCACTGATCTCCTTGCCTTTGCTCTCTATATTTCTGTAATAACTGTATTGAGATATAATTCACATAACATACAATTCATCTATTTAAAGTGTACAGTTCAGTGGGTTTTAGTATATATACAGATATATACAACCACAGTCAATTTTAGACCTTTTTTTTTTTATCACCTCAAAAAGAAAGCCATATCTTTTAGCTCTTGTCCTACTATCTCCCCATCTTCCTCCTAGCCCCAAACAGCCACTAATCTACTTTCTATCTCAATAGATTTGCCTATTGTGGACATTTCATATAAATAAAACACAAATATACTATGTGGTCATTTGTGACTATATGCTTTCATTCACTTAGCATAGTATTTTCAAAGTTCATGCATGTTATTGTGCATATCAGTACTTCATCCCCTTTTAATGGCTGAATAATATTCTATTGTGTGGATATGTCACATTTCGTTTATTCATTCATCAACTGATAGACATGTGGGTTATTTCTACTTTTTGTCAGTATGAATAATGCTTTTATGAACATTTGAGTACAAGTTTTTGCGTGGACATGTTTTCATTTCTCTTGAGCATACACCTAGGAGTGGAATTGCTGGGTCTTATGGGAACTTTATGTTTAACTGAGGAACTGCCAGACTGTCTTCCAAACATGTTGCACAATTTTACATTCCCACCAGCAGTGTATATGGATTCTGATTTCTCTTTGCTAATGCTTGTTATTATCTGACTTTTTGATTATAGCCATCCTAATGGGTGTGAAGTTGTATCTCCTCATGGGTTTAATCTGCATTTCCCTGATGACTAACCGTACCAAACATCTTTTCATGTGCTTATCAGCCATTCGTATACCTTCTTTGGAGAAAAATTTATTCAGATCTTTTGCTCATTTGATAATTGGGTTGCCTATTATTGAGTTGTAAGACTTCTTTATGTGTTCTAGATATAAGTCCCTTATCAGATACATGACTTGCAAATATTTTCTCCCATTCTATGGGTTGTCTTTTCACCTTCTCAATAAGGTCCTTTGATGAAGTCTAATTTATCTATTTTTTATTTTGTTACTTGTACGTTGGTGTCATGTCTAAGAATCCATTACCAAATCTGAAGTAATGAAAATTTATTCCTATGTTTTCTTTTAACGGTTTTATCCTTTTGGCTCTTACATTTAGGTCATTAATCCTAATTTTGAGTTAGTTTTGTATATAGTGTTTGGGTAGAGATCCAACTTCATTCTTTTGCATGTGGCTATTCATCTATTCCAGCATCATTTGTTGAAGACTGTTCTCTCTCCATTGAATAGTCTTCACACCTTTGTTAAAAATCAGTTGACCACATTGGTTTATTTCTGGACTCTCAATTCTATCCTATGGATTTATGTATCTGTCCTTATGCCAGTGCCACACTATCTTGATTTTTGTTACTTTGTATTTGGTTTGAAATTAGGAAGTATGAATCTGCAAATTTTGTTATTCTTTTCCAAGATTGTTTTGGATATTCTGGGTTCCTTGGAATTCTGTATGGGTTTTTGAATCAGTTTGTCAGTTTCTACAAATAATCCAGCTTGAATTCTGATAGGGATTTCACTGAATCTGTAGATCAATTGGGGAAGTATTATCATCTTAATAATAAGTCTTCCAATTCATGAACATGAGATGCTTTTCCATTTATTTAAGTCTGTTTTAATTTCTTTCAATAATATTTTGTAGGTTTCAGACTATAAGTTTTACACTCTTTGTTAAATTTGTTCCTAAATATTTTATTTTTTTTAAATGATAGTATTTTCTAAATGGAGTTGTTTTCTTTTTTCATTTTCAAATTGTTCATTGCAAGTGTACAGAAGAATACTGTTTTGTTTTGTTTTGTTTTTGTATATTGGTCTTGTGTCCTGCAACCTTGCTGAACTCATTTATCAGTTCTAATAATTTTTTAGTGGATTTGTTACGATTTTGTATATACACAATCATGTTATCTGCAAATAGAGATAGTTTTACTTCTTCCTTTCCAGTATGGGTACCATTTCTTTTTCTTGCCCATGTGCTTTGGCTAGAACTTCTAGTACAATGTTGACTAGAAGTGGAGAGATCAGGCACCCTTGTCTTGTTTCTGATCTTAGGGTGAAAACATTGTTTTTCACTATTAAGTACAATGTTAGCTGTGGGTTTTTGTTAATGCCCTGTATCAGGTCAATGAAATTTCCTTTTATTCCTAGTTTTTTGATTTTTAATAATGAAAAGGTGTTGGATTTTGTAAAATGCTTTTTTGTGTCTTTTAAGATAATTATGCAGTTTTTGTTTATTATGTTCTATTGATATAGTGTATTACATTAATTGATCTTTGGTTGTTAAATTGCCCTTGCATTCCTGGCATAAATTCTACTTGGTTATGATATATAATCCTTTTCATATGTTGCATTGTGTTTGATAGTATTTTCTTGAAAATTTTTGTGTCCATATTAAGAAGATATTTTGATCTGTGGTTTTCTTTTCTTGTGATGTCTTTGTCTGCTCCAAGTGTCAGAGTAATACTGGCCTCACAGAATGAATTGAGAACTATTCTCTCCCCTTCTATTCTTTGGAAGAGTTTGTGAAGAATTTATATTTATTCGTATTTAAATGTTTAATAGAATTCGCTAGTGAAGCCATCTGGACGTGGGCTTTTTTGTTGTTGTTGATGGTGGTAGTTTTCTTTTTATTACTAATTTAATCTCTATACTTATTGTAAGTCTATTCAGATTGCCTACTTTTTCTTTAGTCAATTTTGTAGTTCCTTTCTTTCTAGGAATGTGTCCATTTAATCTAAGGTATCTAATTTATGGGCACACTCCTTACCTTCACTCTTGCTCCTCTATTATCTATTCTCCACACAGTAGCCAGAGTGGTTTTTTAAAAAATGCAAATCTGCGTATGACACATCCCAGTTCGTCCATGACTGCTCTCTGTCCTCAGGATAAAGATCCATATCCTTAATGCTGACTATAAGGTCCAGCATAAGCTGGCCCCTCTCACCCCTCTGGGTTCCTAGCCCTCACAGAGCTATGTTCTCCCTTTGTTCCAGCCACATGGAACTCTTTGCAGCTCTTAAACATACCACATGTCACAGGTGCCGTTTTCTCTGCCAGGAGCTTTTCCTCTGGTGAGCCCCCACTTCTTTTTCATGACCCCGATTAAAATGTAACTTTCTCTGGAAAAGCTTTCCTGACTCCATTTCCTTTCTATATGTTACCCAGGTCCCCTCCCTTTTCTAGCATACAGTTCTATTTTATTGTTTATTTACATATCTGTCACCCCTCAGGGGCTTCTTTGTGTATATATTAGTCCCCATCAGGGACAACTTTTTAATCCACATATCTTGGACCTGGCAATATCCTTGTAGTGGATGTGACATTTCATTTTAGCAAATCCTGTCTCCCTCATCCTGCATAGCCTCCTATTTACTCCAGTTATTTTTTTCCCTTAAATTCAGCCCATATGCCAACCATTCAAATCTTTTTGGAATACAGATTCTGATAACCACGCCCATCCAATTTCCTGCATTTGTATGTGACAGCTGCTGACACTTATTAAGTATTTTCTATGTACCAGACCCGGTGCTACGAAAAATGTGCTTGTGTGATCTCATTTAGTGCTAACAACAGTAAAGTAGCTATTACGAACCCCATTTTTCAGGGAGGTTAAGTGACTTGACCAAGGTCACCCAGATAGTAAGTGATATAGCAGGGACTTGGACAAGGGTTTGTGTGATCCAGAATGTGTGCTCTTAACTTCAATGCTATGTCATGTTATATATTCTTTGATTTCATCTGATTCACTGAAAAAAAAAATGTGTGAAGCAAGACAAATGTTTCCTAAGGACCAGTGGGAGAGAAATCAGAGGTCAGCAGTGACAAACCCCAAACATAGGCAAACCTGAAGACCATATGGCATGTGGTAGGACATGGGACTAGCTTTCAAGACAGGGAGCACCTCCCAGCACACCAGGAGACCCTGAGGAAGGCAACGAAATCCTACCGTGGTTGTCTGAAGACGGGAGTGACCTCTGCCTTCCTCTTTTGGGGCCCATAAGCTGGGCAGTAAGGTGGCTATATAAGCCAGGAAAGGCCATCTAGAGACATAAGGAAAAGAGAGAGCTCAAGACAGGCTAGATCTGGCTGGTGATGAGGTATCCGTTTGAGCTGAGGCTGGGCTACAGCTAATCCTGGCATGGACTATTTGAATGCTAGACTGGCAGCTACCTAGAGACATAGGGAGACACGTTGGTGATGGGGCTGGAGAGTAGGGAAGGGACCGGGGGAAATTTGAACTTTTTGTTATGATAGAGATGTGGGGGTGGTGTAGATATAAAATGAGTCTTCCAGAACATCTCTCACGTGGAGAGGCACCCCAACAGAGGGATTGGGCCTACAACAGTAACTAGGGATGGCATTTCTTTTCTTAGAAAGTCCAGTTTCTCTGTTTTTGGTTTAACTTTTCCCTGAGATTGAGCAACAGTAAAAGGCAGACATTGGATGGAGCTTCTCAGAGCATTTATTTTTTTCTGATTATGAGGCTGGGAGTGCAGAGTAGCTGAACAGGGCTTGTTACTGGTATGAGTGCTGGCTCGGGTGGAGAAGCAGAAGCAGGGGTTTGTACATAGGGAGTAGAAGAGGAACACATATGTGGAGCAGCTGAACTAGAAGGAAAGATGTAAAGGTAGTTGTAAAAGTAACTGCAAGAGGCATAGGAATAACTGCAAAGGATGAGGGCCCAATTCCCCTAAACCCACCCCATTCCTGGATCCCCTCTTTTCTTCCTTAAGTTAAAAAAAAAATTCCTTGAGGCAGCTCAGGTCAGAAGCTACAAGGATCAGAAGTCACAGGTTGGAGAGCAGTTTGCTCTGGCCAGCAGAGCCAGGTTCTGGCTGGATGGCAGCTCAGGCCTCCTCAGCTGTGGCGTCGATGCCCGCATAAGTGAAGTTCTCAAACAGCGACATGTTCACGTAGGCCTGGGGAGCAGAGCAAGCTTTAGTGGGGGCCAGAGATGGGGGTGACCATGCCCTAGAGGTTTTTGACTTCCATGTAATTGGGGTATCCTAAGAGACACTGATTTGTTCTAAAGATTCAAGATGGCTCCATGGCCAAGGGCGGCCCTCACCAGCCCAGAATAGCATGAGCAGCAGACCATAGTTGGAGGCTCAGGTGAGAGGCCCCTGACACAATTGTTAGGTAGGAGTTTTTTCATGTATTCATCCAATGAATTGTTTGTTCATTCATTCATTTACTTATTCATCTATTTATAAAGCTATTTTTGATGATTTATTCATTTATGTGGTTATGTGATCATTCCTTCATTCTTAAGATAGTTTACAAATTCCTTTAGTTAGTCATTAATTCATATGAAGAACAGTTTTTGCATTTACAAATGTATTATATTTATTTTGATATATTTCTTCATTTATATTTGATAATTCATTTATTCACATGGTTAATAGATCCAGTTATTTAACTATGTGTTTATTTATATTATTATATCATGTGATTATATCATCCATCCACTAATTCTATTCATTCATTCATTCATTCAGTTACGGTACCATTCATCCATCCATTTGGTTAGTTGACCATTTGTGTATTACACTCTGGCTCTGTGCCAGGTGAGGAGAGATGTTCTAGATGAAAATGGGCTGATGGCCCCAGTAGAGGACAGGCAAGCAGTCTGGGACCTGGGATCTGGGGAGGGATTTGCTGGTGGGGCTAGCAGTGGCCTTGAAAAAGAAGGGCCTAATGTCCAACCCATCGAGAAGTGGAAGTGGGTGCTGCATCCTGGGCCTGGCCTAGCTGCGGTGGCAACTAGTGGTAGGAACAGGGACCCAGAGGCTGCTGCTGGCTCCTATAAGAGGGCAGTCCTGTGAGCCTGGTGAGCCATAGTCCTTATCACCCGGGGCCACCCCCTACCCCCACCCCCACCCCATCTTCTCACCTTCCTGGCTTCCAGCATTCGGCCCAGCTGCACCGCGATCTGGGCGAAGGGAGGCCGCTCGTTCGGGCGGTCCCGCCAGCACTGACGCATTAGCTCGTACCTGCCGATTGGGCATTGTTGAGATGAGGGGTTAGGGCCAACTGGGGTGATTGGATCACAGGGTTCAAGGTTGAGGCAACTCACACTTCATTGTCACAGTTTCGAGGCTGCTCCATGCGGTAGCCCTGAGGCAGCTTCTCATAGAGCTCAGCACAGGTCATGCCGCAGTAGGGTGTACCCCCTGCAGGAGGGGACAAAACTCTCTTAGCCCCGGGGCCCCAGAGGAGGTAAGGTGGGGGTACCCAGAGGCAGAGGGATTTGGGACTCACCAAGGCTCACGATCTCCCAGAGGAGGACCCCAAAGGACCAGCTGAAATGAGCAGGGTGCACTTAGTTACCACTAGGCCCTAGGGCCAAGCAATTTAGTGTCTAGCAAACCCAGGTGTGCAGCCTGTTCCGGCTCTTGAATATGTCTACTCTGCAAATATCTTGCCTTGGTCAGCAATTATCTTTACTCCATTGAAACGTCTTCGTGGCCTCTCCCAGGCTCAATGTAATCATAGCTAGTATTTTTACTGCACACTTACTATGGGCCAGGCACTAATCATTTAATATATATGTTCATACATTTAACTCTTATAACAACCCTATGATATAGGTACTATTATTATCCTCATTTTATTAATGGAGACACTGAAGCCCTGAGGCACTGAGAGGTTAGGTAGCTTGCTCAGGTTAAGAAGCTTGTAAGTTTAAAATCCCTAGCCTCCCCCTGCTGATTCCTATAGTATCCTAGCTAACAAATAGCAGAGCTGGAATTCATACCCTCACAATCTGACTCCAAAGCCCTTGCTCTTAATTGTCTCTTTTATGGTAACAACCTCCACGCACGTGAGTCAGGTAAGGCCAGGGTAGGAGATCTAGTGCCGGGAAGGAATCTAGGGGTTTTGGGAGCAGAAGCAGGAAGTAGGTGAGTGGGGGTCAGAGGGGGCAGTCAGTGTGGTGGACAGTGAGCAGGGCAGGGCAGGCCAGGCCAAAGGGCTTGTGGCAAATATGCAGAATCAGGGCTGGAGGGTCCGGGCTGGCTAGGTCTCCCAGAGGGGCAGGAGTGTGCCAAGATGGTTGTCTAGGGGTAGGGAGCACAGAGAAAGAGTCTTGGGGCTCATATTCTGGTTAGGTCTTCATGTGGGGGATGACTCTGCCCCCTAGAGAAGAAGATGAGAGCATTCCTTGACTGATCTCTCCAACCACATGGGCATTATTCACCAGCATCCCCAAACCTCTCTAAGGCAACTCCAGTCTCTTAAACAAACACTGCCCTAAACTACTCCTACCTCAGTCCTACCTCTGAAATACCTTCTAAGACAAAACTTCCTTCCAGCTTGCTCCCCTACCTTCCCACTAAAATGGTGGGCATCACTAGGGTATGCACAAGACACACCCGGAACAAACCCTAGGGACATCCAAGTCATGCCTTAGACTACATGAGACATGTCTGAGACGTATCCAGGTAATGCCTATGTGCATCCTTGGGGGACCAAGCCCTCCTGCCCCTTCCCACCCCAACACTCACACATCACTCTTAGTGGTATAGACGCTGTAGTTCAAAGACTCAATGGCCATCCAGCGCACAGGGAGACGCCCCTGGGAGAGAGTGGGTTTGAGGGGCTGGGTAAGGAGAAAGGGCCTTATATCAGGTAATTCTGGGGAACAGGGCCAGCATGGACCCTGAGGGGGAGGACAGAGACTTACCATCGTCTTCTTCACATAAACCTCCTCCCCCCGAGAAAGACCGAAGTCAGCAATCTTGGAGGCCAGATTCTCTCCGACCAGCACATTTCGGGCAGCCAGGTCCCTGTGGATGAACTGCAGGCGTAATCAGAAGTCAGGGAAGACTGGGGATTAGTGAGCCCAGGACTCTTAGGCCAGTGAGGGGTCCAACTCCACGGACAGTCCCAGTCTTCTTGGCCATCCTCCGGGCCTTTAGTAACCCCTACTCTTCTTCCCACCCAGCCAGGCCTCCTCCTGGGTCAGCGACTCCTGCCTGAGAAAAATTACAGTGCTGGCTGTCATCCCTTCCTTGCTGTGATCTGGCCATGGCCAAGCCCAGGTGTACCTCTTTTCCTGGGACAATGGTGGGTGATCTCATTGCACCTTCTCTTCTTTGCATGCTCCCTAATCCCCTCTCTCTCAACCTCTTCTCCCCTCATTGATGACAATTGGGATGGCCTTTCTCTTGTCCAGAGTGCCCTCTGCCTTGAGTTCCAAGTCCTCCCCACTCGGGCTTCCACCTTCCTCAGAGACCTCTCTCCATCAACCCCTCCCTCTGCATTGGTCCCTGATCTGCCTTCAAAGATACTCAGAACTTTACTACCTTTCAAATGCCTTTCCTCAGTCTCATGTCCCCCTCCTACTGCTGCTGTCCATCTCTCCTTTCATTCGAGCAGAGTGTCCTTGGACTTGAGCTTGGGCCTCCACTCTCTGCTCTTCCCTTTGCCCTCTCCTGGTGGGTCTCGCCCACTCCGTCATCATTAGTGTCACCATCTGTAGGGTGACAGCTTCCAGATTGTTGTCCCTACCTCAGACTTCTCCCCTGAGTTCTAAGCTGGCATCTACAACTGCTAACTCAACACCTCCACCAAGATGTCCCTCAGATCCTTCACACACAACAACTCCTCCAGACCTGCTTCCGGTCCTGTGCTGTCACCCGCTGGCCCAGGCCAGCACCTTGGGGTCAAGTCCTTCTCTCAATTTCTCAATCCCACATGCAATTAGACCCTGTGATCAGTTAGTCCAGTGGTTTCTCCCTAGCATACCCTCCCTCCATGTGTGCGTGCGTGCACATGCACACACATACACACACACACACACACAGGCACATGCACACAACCTGCTTCTCACTCAGGTACTGCATGCCATTGGCAGCATCACTGGCAAAACGCAGCAGCTGCCGGGAGCTGAGGGTGGAGGCCGTTCCATGTTCTCGGGCAAAAGCAGGGTCTGTTTCCAGGACCCGGCTCTTTCGCAGAAAATCTAGCAGGTTTCCATAGGGGGCGTATTCAATAGCGATATACAAGTAACCTGGGAGGTGGGGAGATACATGGTGGTGGTTTCTGTACAAGGCAACCTGGTGGCAGCAGGTACCTAATGGTAGTAGACAGGGAGTCTGAAGCATGAAGGAGAATCAATGGTGACGTTTAGGTAACCTGAAGCTCCCAGTGAATTACTGAAGTGGAGGAAGAGATGGTTGATGATGGAGGTTTTGAAGAAGGGGTAGGTTATGACTTGAGAGATCACCTCGGTTCTCACAGGCTCCCAAGAGGTTGATGATATTGGGGTGATGCCCCAATTTGCACAGAACTTCCAGTTCTCCAGCAAAGTCACGATGGTCATTTTCAGAGGCATACTCTGTGTAAAGAATCCAGTATCAGTTTTGCCAGAAATAATTCTGGAGAAAGGGCATGGGCTGGTAAGGGCTGAGGTCAGTTACTAGAGGGAGCCAGGTGGGGCTTTGGATCTGTGCGACAAAGGAGAGGGTCAGGGGTCAATTTCTTTGGACCTTTCAGCATCTTGATGGCTGCATTCATCTTGAGCCCGTCCTTCTTGATCATGGCCCGGATGACCTGGCCGAAGTTCCCCTCCCCGATGAGGTCCTCAAAGGTGATGTCCTCCCACTCCAGCACCGGGTAATTCAGGGGCTCGGGCTGTGGTTTTGGTCGCCGGGTCAGTGTTAGGGTGCCTGAGCTGAACTGCAGGATGGTCTCCTCGCCCTTCACAGGATGGGACAAGTGGGCAGACAGTCCACGCAGGAGACATAGTGGAAGTAAGACACACGGATACGCAAAGAGTAGTTAGACAAGTGGACAGAGGCCCAGGCAGAGGCACTCTTATGGTCAGCCAGGGACAGACATACAGACAGAGGACACATTACTGAGACAGAATCATAGGAGATGGAGCCATGGGTGGGCGGTCGAGTGGACAGATGTCCACGGAGAGGCTGCGGCCTGGGAGTCAGGTGTATGGGGCTATGGAAAAATAAGGAGTGGGTAAAATTGCTAGAAGCCAGACATGAGTCAATGGGAGGATATTTCTAACATTTAAAACAGAAAGGAACTGGAATGAGCCATGATGGCAAGCAGTGAGCTGATCCCACAACCAGGCTTCTTTAACGCAATGGATGGATGCTCTGGAGAGGATTCTAGCCTTGGGCAGTTGGCTATGGTTCATTTATTGAGCACCTACTACATGCTAAGCCCAGAGCTGCTGGAAGCCAGTGGAAGGGCTTCTCCATAGTAGCAGAAGCAGAGACTACCACTATCCACTCACTTAGTGTCCATACATAGTTCTAAAACCACCCTGGGGCCTGAAGATAATAAGACCTTAACAAAGAAGAATGTCCAGTACCCCCGACTGAGCAGGGCTGATGGCAGGAAAAGGAAACAGCAGAACAGAACAAGGGAACTGCCAATAGGAAAACCAGAAGAAGGGCTAAGACAGCCCTGATGGTGGGGCTCCCTATGTGAGCTGAAGCCCAGCTGGATGGGGAAGGGCTGGGGACATGGGTCACATGGACACTCATGAAATATGGACAGCTGGAGGCATATACCAGCATGTACACGTGTGTTCTAGTGGTGGCACTATATGCAGGTGCATCCATGCAGAGGTCCACATAGACATGTGAGCATGGAGGGGCACAAGTAGAGGGACACGTACATCAAGGACAGGCATATACACATGGGGGTTCCTACAAGGGATGTGCACGTGCACACACACACAGCATACACTCATGTGCACACATCCGCAGACAGACACATGTACCAGGGGTGTATCTTGATATATGTTAGCATTATATATACTTTAAAAGATGCTTTCTCACTCCTTCCCCCAACATTTGTATCCATTACCCTCCCCCACCAGAGTAGTGGTGGCTTTCTGTGGGCACTGACCACAGAGGGAGGGCCAAAGCGGCCTGAACAAAAAAGCCAATTGAAGGGAGTTTTTAAAGGCATGACAGAGACAATAGCTTTGGACATGAGGCTTTCAATCACAAAGGATTAGCCCTGGAGAGAAAAGAGAGTTTTTTTTTTTTTTTTAATGCCAAAGTTTGGTGGTAAATATCAAGAGCTCAGGCTTGGTGGACCAAAGGCAGAGTTCAGGTCATAAGTTGCAACTAGGGAAGATCTCAGAGGGGACAGGACCAGGGGGTGGGAGAGAGAGATGGGAGGAGGTGACACGATGAGATCATGCTGGGCCCTGGAAGATGAGCCAGCACCCCACCCCCACCCTTCAGTAAGTAGCTGGGCTGGAGGGGCATGAACTACAAAACTCAGACAGGTGTTCAGGGAAGCCAAGGATAGTGGAGGCTTGTGCTTCCTTTCTCAAGGAGTGACAGGTGAGGCTGCAGGACTAGTGCAACTCCCGCGTGGTAGAAAAGGCTGTGTGAGGGGTTATAGCAACAGGTCTGAGGGCCGCAGGATATGCTGCCCTCTGCAGGGTACAGAGAAGCACCCCAGAGTCCTTAAGTCTTCCCAAGGATTTGCAAGAATGGAAGATGGGATAAGGAGCTCACAGAATGAGTGGCCTGTTGGCAGGAGGCCACAGAGGGGCTAAGGCCATCAGCCACAGCTGTGTGCAGGTAGAAGCTGGCCCCCAGATCAAGGAGGGCCTGCCAAGACAGAGGCCAGCATGAAGCCCAGGTGCCCCTCCATGATATCACCATGCCACCTAGGCTTAGATCACCCCCGGGGAGAAGTGGGAGAATTCTGAATTGACCATGGTGAAATATAGACATAACCAAGTTATTCTGAACTGTGAATATTAAATATTTCACTACCGATATCAATAGGCTCATGAGCTGAGTTCAGTTCCAGTGAAATAAAGAAAATTACATTTTATGCTCTTGAGTGTCATTGAGTGTGGTCTTATACCTGTGACATAAACATGCACGTGCCCCCCCACACACACACACACGCTCAGGGCATACAAGTACTTGTGTATACATAGTAGATACATATACACAGTAGACACAGAGTCTGCACACATGTGCCCCGGGATTGGTATGGGCCACTGACCGATCCTGACTGGTAGGTGAAGGTACGTCTGCGGTGCAGACAACTTCTGCGGATGCACACCAGAGTTAAGAGGGCGGCCAGGATGGTGAGGCAGGTGGCAGACACAGAGCCCACCACAGCCAGGATCAGCTGTTGATCTAGGCCCTCTTCTGCTGCCCGGATCTCTTGGACTGGGCCCTCACTCTGTAGCCCTAGACACAATAAGATGAGAAGATCATGGGGATACCTGGGTTAGGGAACCCAGAGGCTACTGTAGGGTTACACAGAGGGAGAAGTCAAAGATCCCAGTACCAGGGAGGAACCAGGGATGTCAGGCCTAGGGCCAGTGGGTCACTGGAGTGACATAATTTTCCCAGCACTAGGATAGCAGATCATAAGAAGGGAAGGGTCCAGATCCCCAGTACCAGGGCTCATGTCACTTTCTGGGAGGGGCCTGGGATGCCCTAGCTCCAAGGCAAGGGATCATATGGAGGAAGGGCTTACTGAGACTGACCCCAGGGCCCAGGAGTCCCCATGGGCCCTGCCCTCTCACCGTTGCCCAGGGTGGACTCTTCTACCATGTTGCTCCAGTCACCAGGACCCTGGACACTGGCCCGCACACGGAAGAGGTAGCGCGTGCTGGCATTGAGGCTGCGGACAATGGTGCTTGTCTCCTCAGGCCTGTCCACGTCCATCCACAGTGGGTCTCCTGAGCCCCCGGCCACCTGCACCTCCACAATGTACTTGGATATAGGCCCAGCTGGAGCCTCTGGGCGCTGCCATGTCAGCTGGATCTCAGAGTCTGAGAGGGCCTGGGCATGGAGGTACCGGGGGGCAGGGGGCCCTAGGGAGATGGAGACAGAGAGGCAGCACTCAGGCAGAACCAAGTTACAGAGCTGTGGGGTCAGACGGATCCATCTAGTGGTATCCCCTGCTCTGAGGACCCCAGAATAGGAGCCACCCTGCTAACCTCCTCCTCCCTCCTAGGCTGAATTCTTCTCCCTACGGCCTCTTCCACCCCTGAGCTTCTGCTTCCCCTTATTCTCCTTATGTCCCAAGTCTTTCTGGTGTTCTAGATCCTCCCAGTGTCCTAGGTCCTCCCCATGTTCCCCCTGTGCCCTGTGTTACCCCGTCCCATGTCCTCCCTGTGCCCATGTCCTGTCTGCCTGATGTCCTAAGTCCTCCTATGCCCATGTTTTCCATATGCCCTGGGTTCTCTTCACATCCATCCAGTCTCCTGGAAACTCCCATGTCCTTTTGGGTCTTGTGTGTCCCCTCTGTCTCCTGTCCTCTCCTCATTCTAAGACCATCCCCCTCTCCTGAGCATACCACTGGGGGGCAGAAGCACCCGTGCAGGGGGTGAGGCAGGGCCCAGGAGGGTGCAGTGGTAGAGGCGCACATCCAGCTGGTAGTGGGTGCCAGGTGTGAGTCCGGTCAGGAGGGTGGTTCGGGCCTGGGGGGACGAGACGTTCTCCCGCCGCTCCTGTCCCCGTGTCCCGTCCCACAGGCGCAGCAGGAAACCATCGCCCACCAGTGGCCCAGGCACCGAGGGTAAGGACCAGCTCACTCGCAACCGGTCAGGACCCTCCACATGCCAGCCCTCCAGCCACGGCTGCAACAAGGGCTCTGGGGCCAGAGGTCAGGGGTCAGAACTTGTCTAGGGGGTCCTTGGGGCTGGACAGGACAGTGATCCCCAGGGGAAAGGGTGGGATAACCTCCAATGAGAAAGGCAGGGTCCCCTGGGGTAGATAAGACTTGACAACCCCTGAGTGCACAGGACAGTAACCCCTGGGGTACAGGAAGAGATAACTCTTGGCCTCTCACCAGGACAGTCTGTAGTCATGAGGGTGGGAGGTCCCCAGGCCCCCTCCCCTCCTTCCCCTGGCCGGCTCAGCTGTACACGGACACTGTATCCTGTCTTCGGCCTCAGGTTCATTAACGTCACATTCTCACTTGGGTCCACTGGGGGTGGGGTACACAGCATACATCATTCAGTCCCAGCTCCTTCCAGAAGCTGCTCTTCTCCCTTCAGCTCCTCTCTTCCCCTTGTACCACTCTTCCTCCCCCTCCATTCCCCCCTTCTCCTCTTATTATTACCCAACCCCTGTCCTGCCCCAGCACCCCCTCCTGCCCCAGCTCTTTCCCCACTCACCCACGATGGCGGACCAGGCCATGGTCCTGGGGCTGTCCTGGGGCCGGTAGTGCAGGCGGACAGAGGCAATGGGTCCATCTCCAGAGAAGGAGACCAGTGGGGACACCACAAGCTGGCGACTCTGCTTGGCCAGGAGCCTAGGAGCAGTCAGGGGCACCGGGGGCACTGCCAGGAGACTCAGGGTAAGGCATGGCCCAGAAAGCCAACTTCACCCTTAGAAACGAGGGGACTCTGTGTTTTGGCCAACAAAAATATTTGGGATCTCAGTTTGGATCTGGGGACCCTCTGGGCTGGGCAAAGACCAAGTTCAAGAGATGACCAGAGTGGCCAGGGCCCAAAGAGGATAGAATTCTGTCCCCTGGGCAACTTGGGGCATAAGGATATGGCACTCTGATTTACGTTTAAATGCATTATCAAATTTACTCTTTGAGAAAAAAATGGCGTAGATGATAGAGGCTCTGTTCATCCCTTTTGTGACCAAATCAGAATTGTGATGGAAACAAGGAGCAAACAGCAAGAAAAATCACCTAGGATCTAGATGAACAAGCCCTACAACTAGGAAGAGAAATAAGAAATTACCCTGCAACAGGACAAGGTAGGACAGGGAGTGGACACAAGGCTGCCTGGTCTAGAGCGGCTTAGTGGGACAGAGGTCATGGCAGTGGCAGAAGCCTCTTAAAGGGGCCGTGTCTGCGAGCGGACTTTCGCGGTGACGGACCTGCTCGCTCTGAGCATCAGTAGTGGGTCAGCTGCATACCAGGGACTTACGGGGGACACTGAGTTATCGGAGTGAGGGCCAGAGGCAAGACTCACTCTACAGAAGTGCCAGTGGTATCCACTGTTCCTCTGTTGAGCCCTCCCCCCTCCCAGTGTGAGGACTAAGTGCCGCCATAGCTGAGACGTCATCAAATTGGATAACAGAGGTTGCTCCACCCAGAGGATTCTCTGAAACCCTGCCTCCCCCAACTCCCAGCCCCAGCAAGCCACATCTAGGTGTATCCTCAGCCAGTTTGGTGCCCCTTGCTGAGCAGCGCCTAGACTCACACTGGTGGCAGCTAGCCTCGGTTTCTGATGTGGTTTCTTGAGGCAACTATAAGCACAGCATCTATGAGTTGCTTGCTGAATCTTAACAGGTGGCCCTAGAGGGCCACAGGCTGGGGCTAAATTTGGCCTGCAGCTGAATCCCTTTCAGGACTGTGCCACTGGACACCTACTACGCAAAACCATGCTAAAAAGACTGGGAGATTTAGGAGCTTTGCTTAGTACCTAGAAACAGATACAGAAAGGCAGCCAAAATAGGAAGACAAAGAAGCAGAAACCATACGAGAGAACAGAACAGAGATCCAGAAATAATGGAGTCAAGCAATCTAACAGATGCAGAGTTCAAAACACTGGTTATAAAGATGCTCAATGAAATTAGGGGAAGTGTAGAAGAATTCAGTGAGAACTTTAACAAAGAGATAAAAAAACATAAAAATGGAAATTATAAAAGAGAACCAGTCTGAAATGAAGAACACATTATCTGTGATGAAAAGTATATTAAATGGAATTAACAGAGTGAATAAAGAAGAGGATTGATTGACCTATATAGAGGAGGGGGAAGCCAATCAGAATGGTAAGAAAAAAGAAGTCAAGACTATACTAATAATTTAAGGAGCCTATGGGACACTATTAAATGTAAAAATATCCATGTCATAGGGGTACTTGAAGAAAAACAAGACATTGAAGAGTTATTTGAAGAAATAATGATGGAAAACTTCCCTAACCTGGTGAAGGAAATAGACATAACACCCCAGGAAGCTCAGAGAGTCTCAAAAACTAGGAACCCAAAGAGGCCCACATCAAGACACATCATAATTAAAATGCCAAAGGTTAAATATAAAGAATCTTAAAAGCAGAAGAGAAAAGCAGTTAGTTAACTAAAAGGAAGCACCCATAAGACTGGCAGCTGATTTCACAAAAGAAACTATGCAGGACAGAATGGCTTGGCACAAAATATTCAAAGTGATGAAAACCCAGGATCTACAACCACAAATACTTTATTCAGCAAAGCTATCATTTAGAGTCAAAGGACAGATAAAGAGCTTCCCAGACAAAAATAAGCTGAGGGAATTTATCAACACCAAGCCAGGATTACAGGAAATGTTGGAGGGACTTCTTTAAGAAGAAAAAACTTGTATCAAAAACAGGAATAAAGAATGGTAATAACTACATTCCTATCAACAAGTACCGCAAATGGAAAAGAATTAAGTGCTCTAACCAAAAGACAGAGTGGCTGAATGGATAAGAAAACAAAACCCCTACATATGTTGCCTACAAGAGACTCACTTCAGATTAAAAGACACACACAGACTAAAAGGAAGGGGATAAAAAAGATATTGCTTTGATGGACCCAGAGGGTGTTGCACTGAATGAAATGGGTCAGATAAAGAAAGACAAATATTACATGATTTCGTGGAATCTAAGGAACAAAATAAACAATAAGAAAAGTGGAAATAAACTCATAGATACAGAGAACATTTTGAGGGCTACTAGATGGGAGCGGGGTTGGGGGATGGCAAAAAAGGTAAAGGGAT
Source organism: Pteropus medius (assembly GCF_902729225.1). Lineage (NCBI taxonomy): Eukaryota > Metazoa > Chordata > Mammalia > Chiroptera > Pteropodidae > Pteropus > Pteropus medius. The sequence continues at coordinate 226,551 of NW_024340701.1, read as the reverse complement.
TATAAGGTACAAATGGATAGTTGCAGAATAGACATGGAGATGTAGAGTGTAGCATGGGGAAGATGGTTAATAATGTAATAAATATGTAAGGGGGAAGAGGGGTACTAGATTTAGTGGGGTGATTGCTTTGTGAGTTATGTGGATCTCTGATCACTATGCTATACAACTGAAACTGGTATATTATTGTATGCCAACTATAACTGAAAAAAACTCATTGAATTGTACAATGTAAATACAAGCAACTAATTGTCTATTATATTTCAATAAAGCTGGGGAAGAAATTGAGGAAAAAAAAATTTACTCTTCAACGGCAACCCTATCCAGTGAGCGCTGATATCCTCATTTTGCAGAGAATAACAAGCTATGAGGGACTAAGTAACTTGCTTAAGGTGATGGAGCTAGGAATTTGTAGAGTGAAAATTAGAATCCAAGTTGTCTGGGTCCAAAGCCTAGGGAGAGTGAGAAGAGAGAGGCTGGAGGCGGAGCTCCGGGGCCACGCTAATATTTCCTGGTGGTGGAGGGGGCTGCTGAGTGGCAGGAGGGGGAAGAGTGAGAAAGAGGAAATGAGAGAGAGGTCTGGGCGTATGTGGGGAGGAGGGAGTGCCAGGAGCAGAGGGAAAGAGGAACCAAGAAGTGGCAGGGGGTATGAATGGCCAAGGCTTATGGTGCTGGAGAAGGTGAAGGGACACCTGGGCCTGGGTGGGCATGCTCTGCTCTGAACAATCTCAGGCACTGGCAGCTCCCTCCTCATTCACCTATGCAGCACCTCTGTAAAGGCGAGCAGGTGGCCCTCTGAGCTCTGCAGCCCCATGTGTTCTCGTCTGGCACTGAGTAGCCCGTGGTATGACCCAGAGTGGGAGAAGCATCCCAGAGGCAGAGTTAAAGGCCACCGTGTGTCTCTGTATGGAGGTGGAGAAGGCAAGCAGGGCCAGGAGGGAAGCTGGGTGAGGACAGAGGGTGTCCCATTTCTGGGGCACGGGATGTCCTGTCCAGATGGGACTGAGAAGTGCTCCTACCCTGACAATGCCCAGCCCAAACTCTGGTTAACCACATGCCTTCTTCTTTGCCTGGTGCTGGGCCATGACCTCAGATGCCCTTGACCTTCCTGCTATGATGCTCAGTCTGGGCAGCATTGGCTGGTCCCCACTCTGCCTGCTGCTGTCCATCCTCCATGGCCCTAGGACATCACTGACCTTTGACGTTGACCCTGAAGCGCCGGCTGTCTTGACCACCAGACGTAGACACGCGGCATTCCCAGAGCCCACTGTCCCCAAGAGTCAAGCGTGGCACCTCGAACTCGGCTGTAGTCCTATCTGGCTCCACAATGGCCTTGGTGGACTAAGAGAGAGAGGGGAAGGGGACAAACCACAGACAATGTACATCTGTGTGGCAGATACACTCCTGTCTGGACTGACGAGGGGACAGAGGCCCGGAGGCAGCCCCTCAACAATCGGCCTGGCTACTTTAGAGCTGTGGTCAGGCCAGTGCGTAGATCTTGCAGAGAGCCTTGAAGGGCCAGGGGTCTGAGGGACCAACTGGGAAGCTGGCGATGGGGGGCCCTGCTTGGGGTCACGGGCTGACCAGCAGGACTGTGCCGTCTGGCTTGCGGAGCTCCATGCTTCCCCGCACTGGGAAGGGGTTCCCTGCGGCTGCACAGTTGATCCGGGGCATTGTCTCCAAGTTGAACTCCAGTTCTGAGGCTACGTCCAGGATCTGGGGGATCCGGTCTGGGGAGAGAAAGGACACTCGTCCTGGAGCCACAGGGGCAGTCATGTGACCACCAAAGTGTCCTTTGTCCTGTGTCATTCATCTCGGTGGAGGCACCGCCATCTGACCAGTCACTCAAGCCTGAATGCCAGCAAAGCCCTGCGTGAGTCCTCGAAGGCCCTCGTGCCCCACTTCTGATTAGCTACAGAGTCTACCTCCTGACTCTTCACCTCCTAAGACCTTTTCATACTGAAACCAGTGCCATCACTAGCCTCAGCCTCATGGCCAGGACAACGGTTCAGGCCTCATTCGTTTCTGGGTCCTGCCACGGCTCATCCAGGATCTCCATTCCACTCTCCACCCAGCAGCTGGAGTTTTTTCTCATACGTAAATCTGACCGCTTTGTGCCTCTTCAACAATTCCTTCCTGCCCCTACCATATTAAGTGCAAACCATCTGTGCTGCCATTCGAAGTCCCCAAGATTTGACCTCTCCTGACCACTCCCCAGCCTCCCTTTATTCCACTGTCCTGGTACCCGAGCCTTCGCCCATGCTCTTTCCCCATCCGCCTCTCTCTTGTTCTTCATATCCCATCTCAGATCTTGCCTTTTCCCAGAAGCTCTCTCTGACCCTCTCAGACTGGTCAGGGCCTCCTCTGGGCTCCCACCCACTCTGGGCTGCTGCTCATCTCTCTGTGGATGGTGTGGGCTGAGTGGTGAGAATTCCTTTCAGACCATGAACTCCCTGGGGCAGGATTTAGAGCATTAACAGAGAGATGGTGAGGGCTGGCTTGTCTTGAGGGATCTGAGACCCTTGTGTTCATACCTGACTTCTCACAGTGCACTCCATGCCACCCAGAGGGGCAGACACAGCCACTGAAGCGGTCACAAGTGCCACCATTCTGACACTGGCACTGGAGGCGGCAATCAGCCCCAAAATGACCAGGGGCACAGGCTGAGAACAGAGTGGGCATAGTTAGAGGGGCGCAGGTCAGAGGGCAATGAGGGCACAGCTGGGGCCTGGATAACAATGGGTTGGGTGGAGAGGGCACTGGTTAGGTGAGCAGGGTGCTGTGGAGGGCTTGGTGTGCAAGTCAGGGTCAGAATAAGGGTTCGAGTAGACCTTGGGCTGGCTCTCTGGGTCAGGTACCGTGGAGGGCAGGTTAATGCGTACCTTCTTGGCACTGGCTTCCTCTCCAGCCAGACCCACAAGAACAACCATAGGGATCTGGGAGGCAGAAGGTGAGGCCCCAGCAGCCTGACGTGCCTGGGCACTGCTCCTGGCAGCTCTGCCCAAAACGGCCCTCTCTGCAGGCTGGAAAGAAGGTATGTGGGGCTAGAGGCCTCTGTCAGGCCCCAGGGTTAGGGACCTACTTGGCATTCTCACCCTCCGAGCTCTATCCCATGGTTAAAGGGTCCTCCCTCAGCCGGGCATCCTCTCCTGCCTAGGTCCTGGCTCCCCCTTCTCCTTACCCTGCTCGCAGCGGGTACCAGTGAATCCAGGGGGGCATACACACTCGCCATCCTGGTCATGGCAGACACCTCCATGCAGGCAGCCTGGGCATTCCTTGGTACAGCTTGGTCCCCAGCGTCCTGCCCCACAGCCTGGAGGAATGTGCTTTTAGCAGCTGACCCTCACCCACCTGACCACTGCTGCTAAGGACTGGGGCAGCCCTGGGGACCCAGGGATCTAGGAGAGCCACAGGAAGTACCCACAGGGCTCCCAGCCTCCCACACCACCCACCACTGCTGCTCTCTGCCCCTAACCCCGCACGATGAGCCGAAAGAAGGCACTGCCCAGGGGGCTGGTTTCCAGGTAGGTGGCACTGTAGATGCCACTTGATGATGGTTGCACGTTTGGGAGCTGCAGCAGGAACCGCCCATCTTGGGCTTCATGCCAGTCCAGGGTATAGAAGTAGGATCCTGGGGGCATAAGAGGATCAAGGGCCTCAGCACCATGTGGGAACTGGTGTCCCCTCTCTCTGGTACCTTCCTCCAGATCCAATCACAATGCGTGGCACACATTGATGTGACCTAGGCAGAAGCGAGCAGAGGGAGGGGACACCAGTTCCCACATGGTGCTTCCCACTCACTTCTGCCTAGGTCACATCAATGTGTGCCACGCATTGTGATTGGATCTGGGGGAAGGTACCAGGGAGCGTTTGTACCCAAGTCAGAAAGCTGGGAAACATCCTCTCTCCATGCTCCAGCAGCCGCTCAGTAAGTCACCGGTCCTGCTCAGTCTGTCTCCTCTCATCTCCTGAAGTGTCCTCTTCTCTCCATGCCCACTGCCACTTGCCTTGGTGGTACCCACCTCCCACAGCCTTCTAAGTGGTCATTCTCTCTGCTTCCAGTCTCCCCTTTCTCATCCACTCTCCACTCAGCAGCCACTGTGTTTTCTCTGCAACAGACTCTTCAATAGTTCTCCACTGCCCTCATGACCACATCCAACTCCTGAGCGCATCATTTTCGCCAGTTCGGCCACTGCTTAGCCCTACAGCCCTATACCTCTCCACATCCTGTCTGACTCCTAACGTTCTTGAATTCCTGAATTGCTGGTTTCTCTTCTAGAAACACCAGGGTACTTCAGAGCTTCCTGCCTTTTCTCTCTCTCCTTTGACTAACTCCCACACCTCTTTCTGGGCTCAGTTCAGGTGTCATCTGCTCGGGGATTTCTCCAAGGAGACCCTCCTTCCAGGACTTGCAGGCCCTAATAGTACATGAGTGTCCTTGTCCCTGCCCCTGTCCCACCCTCTCCTTGCCTCTTTGCTCAGGACTTCACAGACTCTAGGGAGCCCAGGTCTACCTGACTATCCACATCTCTGGGCAGTTCAGAGGGCCTGGAGCTCAGGAGGCAACCCCTTGGCCCAAGGGAAGTGTCTTCCTCCTCCAGGAGCCCAGGGATGCAAGAGGCAGCCAAAAGGCTGTGAGTCTCAGGGCTGAGGCAGGAGTCTTTGGGGCCACAGAGGAAAACAGCTTCCTCCCATGGGGTGACCAAGCTCCCCAGGTTTGGCAAGGCCCCAGCACACATCTGGACAGATTTCCAGAAGAGGCTAGACTTCCCCTACCCGTGCTGGGACTTTGTTAACAGTTCTCTTCTTCCCCATGGGGATCGTTGCTCCCCACTATGTGAACTATGTGACAGCACCTGCTAGCTCTCAGGGGAGAGTCAAAGATGAGGGTTTAACATAGTGCTGATTTGGGGGTGACAGGGAAGGAGGTAGCTGATCACAAAGCTGCTGGTCCTCTGGGTGCATCTCAGCTCAGAGCTAGAGATGGATGCAGGTGCATCCCATGGACCTGGTCCAGAACGGTGGGGACCCCGGAGGTTAGCCAGGGTGGGTAACAGGTGTATGGGAGTGACAGGTGTGTTAGGGGCCAAAGCTGAGGATGCCAAGGGCCATGGAGGTATTGAGTGTCAGATCTATGGGTTCCCTTGCCCAGCCAGCTAGGATGCCCCTCTCACCGTTGCTCTTCCAGATCACATCTGTCTGCTTCTCCTTGCGCACACGTGCGGAAAGCACAGCCGTGTCGCCTTTGTTCACTGTGTGTGTAACCTTGTCCGGGATAAGGTGGGCTGCGGGGTGGACGAAGGGTGGGGTCAGAGGTTAACGGCAGCCCTTATTCTCCCTCCTGACCCGTGAGCCAGACTCACCTCCAGGGCTGTTGTGCACGTAGAGAACGCGCGTGCGCCGCGCCCCTGCGCCGCCCACGCAGGAGAAGACACCCACCAGGTCCGAGGGCTTGGAGAATCCGCTCAGCGTAATGCGCTGCGAGCCGTTACGGGTCAGCTGCGGGGGCAGCCAGGGCCGGGGCGTGCGCACGATGCGGTCGTCCTTCTCCAGCAGCAGGGCGGTGCCCCAGGCGTCTGCGCCCCTGCCGGTGCTCGCCTCGCCAGACACGCAGGTCAGGAAGAACCTCTGCGGCTCCGTGCGGCGCAGGTCGGCCAGCAGCGTCAGGTCCACCGCTGCGCCTGGCATAGAACAGCAGTCCTTGGATCTCACGGGGTCCCCGACCTTCCTCCTCCTTTCCCTCCTCTTCCCCCCCATCTCCAGGCTCTGCCCTTGGCAGGTATTTCCGTCCTCCTCCCTTCTCGTCCCTTTCCCCTTCCCGGTGCATTGGCCCCTTTCCCTCAAACCTCTTCATCCTAAAAGAGCAAAAACAAAAACAAAGTCCCCTTCTCTGGCCTCACCCCCTCCCTTCTCCTGCCAGATGGCTTCCCTTTGCAGCCCAGCTTTGGAAAGAATGATCTATGCTCCCTGTCTCCGTTTCCTTTTTATTCCCCACCAGTCCGGTTTCCCTGACCTGTCTTTCAAACTGCTCTGCCAAGGGAAGCCACTCTCCCTGGCCCCCATCCCGAGGGAATAGGCTGGGAGGGCCACAGAGAATAGAGTGCCTTGGAAGGACCCCTCCCTGTCACTTAAGACATTTAGACATGTTTGCTGTGCTTGGGATTTAAGGCGGGAGAGGCTGGGTTCTGCAGCCAGGTGGTTGAGGCACGGAAAGGAAGACAGCTCTGCGGCCAGTGAAAGGCCAGAGACAGAGAGCGCAAGCCTTGAGGTCTCTTCTTTGTTTTCCTAAGAGCTCCCAGCCTTGGCCTTGCTGGAACACAGACATGGACACGTCAGTCAAATGCAGGGCACCACAGAGGATGCAGGGGAGCACAGAGGATGGGTCCCTGACCCATAAGGGGGTGCTGCAGGGGATAAAGAGATGCCTTCTGAGAGATAAAGAACCCCCTGGAAGGTCTTAAAGCTGAACAGGACATAGAGGGATGAGGAGAATGAGGTTGGACAGAGGTAGGAAAGGGCATTCTTCGCAAAGGGCACAGCCTGACTTAAGAAGTGGAATGAAAAATATTATGAATATAAAAATATTCCGTGTGGCTGGGGCATACAGTGTGAGGCAGAAGAGTGGTGAGAGAACTAGAGCTGGAGTCCAGGCCCTACTGTGCTGAGCCTTTCCAGACTCTTCAGCCCCGTGATCCCTCGCCCTTCTGAGTCCCCCCTTCTCTGTCCCTGCCTGTTAGCTGTCAAATAATTAGTTTAAATGTCTCTTAGCTTATCAATTAATATTCTTTGAAAGTCTACCATGAGTCAGTGAAGCTAGCATTTGCTGACCACCTGCCATTTGCCAAGCACCTGATTTCCAAGGGATCCTCACACCCTTCAGTAAAGTTGCTGTCTTTCCATACAGAGGAGGGTAATCATTATTCTACAGGCTTCTCTGAGAGAGCTCATCCACTCCCTTGGCTTTAACTATCAACTCTGAGTCAATAACCCTAGGATACCTTCTCAGCTTGGGTCTGCTTGTCCATCAGCTTTCCCCAAACCCGCTGCTTTCCAGTGCTCCCTGACTCAATGGAGGGTCAAATTTCGGAGTCATCTTGTACTCCTACCGTCACAATAATTAATGTTTATTGGAGGTCAATTGTATGCCAGGCACTTTACTCATGTTTCTTTTTATCATCCTAACTATCTGGCAAGGTGGGTGTTATTACCCTGATTTTATAGCCAGGGAAGGAAGGCTCAGAGAAATAGCTTGCCCAAGGGCATACAATTAGTAACCGGCAGAGCCAGGTTGTCTGACTCTAAAGTCCACACTTTTAAGCATTATGTTGGCTGCCCTAATCCGTCACAAAATTCTATAAGTTCTGTTTCCTCAAAGCCTCTTGACTTTATCCCCATCTCCAAGCCCGCCCTTGCCTAGTCCTCACTCCTTACTCACCTCGACCATCCCTGCATCACACCCCTCCTTCCTCACCTCATCCTCCAAAGCGATCCATCTAAGACCTTGTGACTCTCAAGTCTACAACTTCTCATGGCTCCCCGTTGCCCTCAGAATAAAATGCATGCTCTCGAGCCCCTGCTGCTCACAGCTGTCCTTCCTGCTGCGTTCCCTCCGATGCGCTTCCCTGCCTCTGAGATTTTCATCTATTTCTGGATGCCTGGAATGAAGACCACTGCTCTTAGAGAACCCCCTTCTCACATACTGCCTGAGGTGGGGTAAGCTGACTCCTCCTCAGTACTCCTCTGGAGCTCCTGTGCCTGTGTGGTTAGGCCTCCCCCTGTGTCCTGTATCCTCCACTAGACTATGAATCACTCAAAGGCAGCTACTGTGTTTTAATCTTCTTTGGCCAGCACACTGAAGGAATCAGCTACCACTTACCTAGAAGCCCTTACCAAGTGCCGGGCATTGTGCCAAGCACTCTGTAAATTACCTCATTTAAACCTCATAACAGCCATAGGAGGTCAGCATCATTTAATTTCACTGTGCCGATCTGGAGGCTGCCTGCCTCTCAACTAATGGTCCACCACTTAGCACAGTTCCTGGAATATTGTTGGTTCTTGATAAATATTTGTCAAGTGAATAATTGAATGAATGCAACACACTGACCATATGAGCACCCACTGAAAACTTCACGGGGCCCATGGGTCCTGCTATTCCCCACTGATCTTAAGATCCAACACAATCAATAGTGGCTCTTCTGCCTTCCCCTCCTCCAAACCCAGGCTGCAGTGATTTCTAGCATCTGCTTAGGTTTTCCTGGCCCTGATCCGACTTTCTAGCTCATCAGGGTATGGATGAAAGTGATGGCAGTGATGATACGGTTTACCCTCCTTGGAGGTTCGGTTGGGGCTTGGCTGGAGGGGAGACTTACCAGCATGAGAAGCCAGGAAGATGATGGGAAGCAGCAAAGGGAGTCCCAGCCAGACCATACTCCAGAGGCTGACCAGGCCAGCCAGGACAAGGTAGGCCCACAGTCAGTGACTCTGGGTCTGGCTGCTCAGCCTGTAGTAGTCAGTGTATGTTGGTGCTGGGGAGGAAGAGGAAATGAGGTGGCTTGGGTGGGAGGGGTGGCAGGGGAGAGAGGTGGGAAGGACTTATCCTGCTTCTGGGCCTCTGGGCTCCCCAGTGTGATTCCCAAAAGACTGGGAATTTGTTTGACTTCAAAGACCCTGGAATGGGGTCAAGAGTGGTGGTGGGGAGGTTGTGGGAAGGACAGACCTGGGGCTTATTGGGCTGATTTTTCCATCCCCTCTTTTCCCCTCTGTCCCGAGTCTTGCCAACACTCAGGAGACAGGAGACAGGAAAGGGAGGAAGCCACTGGCTTCCGCCCATTGAGGAGAGATGGGGGGAGGATATTGTTCTGGGGTCTCCCCTCCCCCTCAGCACATACACACAATATGACCCACATGATTCCTCGTGTGGTTCTCAGGACAGTTACATAGGTGTCCTAGAAAGCTGTTCACACATGTAACGAGGATCTGTGTGGGCCTGCGAATGTGCACGCTCAAAGGAACAAAAGAACTCACACTCAGTGCAAAAAAAGATCTTCCATTCCCAGTTCTATCTTGTGTAATTCTCTCTCTCATTTAATGGCTGCAAAACCAAAGCGTGCTGTGCTTGAGGGCAGGCTGAGGTCATGGCAAAGCTGGGGCTCGAACTTCTGATTCGGTCGCTCCTCACAGGGAATGTGTTAAACAGACCCACGGAGTCTTGTATTTATAGTACTCAGCCAAAGCCACTAACAGAGGCTTCAGCTCTTTGTCTGCCTGATGTCATTCATTTTATAGCAAACCCTGCCTGTCCCTGGGTACTGGGGCAGCAGAACCCAGTGAGTGCAGCACGGAGTGCACTCACTCTTGAGGGCTGACAACAGCTCGTGGGCAGTCCCAGCCCTTTGGCAAAGTCTCCAAACCCCATGGTTCTTGCCTTTGCTGTGCCCCCTCATCTCTCACTGCCTTGGCACCAGTGTTCCAACTGGTGCCACCAGTGACAGTTTCTAGAACGGATCATGATCTGCAGGTACGGAATGCCTGCAGGATGTGTGTGTGTGTGTCCGTCCTTGCAGGGAGCAGAGTGAGAAGTCTTGGAGCCATCAGATGTCTGGAGCTTGCTGGTGAAGTCTGTGGCCCCTTTGGCCTGGAATGGATAGTTAGGGTGGGGATGAGACCTGGCGCCAGCTTAAGTGATTCGGGTTTAGAAGTCCAAGGCCTCCCTTTTGTGCCGAAATAGCTTCCCCAAGTCTGTTTCTGGGTGAAGGCTGGACTCTTCTTTGGACGTGTCAGGCTCTAATTCATTGACCTGGGGAAGCTGGGTCCCCATAGCTTGGTTAAGCTGGTTTAGTCCTGGGGCTCTTCTGAAAATCCCTGAAAAGTCCAAGAGAGACTTTGACTCCTGGTATAGCACAAAAAAGGATCACTCTATAGGCCCTTAGACAACCCATTCCTAGGTCTGAGGCTTGGAAAATCTTTCTTCAGATAAGACTTGGGTGGGAGTGGGAATAAGGATGGGGGTGTGTGTGGTTGATGCCTTAGACTTTAGCTCATCTTGGTGACAAGATCTTTGAATCCAGTATGAGAAAGGAGCTGGGAAATGCTAGGGCAGTTTGTCTGGCAGGATTGTAGGCAGAATATTTTTGTGGAACTATTGTTTTGTTTCTGGGAAAAACTGGTGGGCCTGATGTCATTTTGGCAATGTACATAGAACCCTTGGGCAATATCCTTTCTTCTTGAAAATGACACAGATAACTGGCACAGGTGTTTGCTCTGAATGAAGTTTGAGACTGTGACCCCATGGCACATGCAAAAGACTCCAGGCCCGTCTGCCCTCCGTGCTTTCAACTGGGAAACAAAACTCGATAGTAATGATGTGTAGATAAATACAGTGCAAATATTGCAGAGTTTGTATACAAGGATTTATAGTATAAAACAATGTCCTATAAGTGTAAAAGTATATTTTTACATGTGTTTGGTTATGCTGAGAGTAATTTGAATAGCGCCTGTTTACAAATAACATGTCACAAATGAAATATCACCACACAAATTTTGAGTAGTTGTGTATACATTAGCTGTTGCAGTACGAATACTTAGACCATAATGCGTATCTTAAAGTCTCAGTCACTGGAAAACTATAGGTCAAAAATAATGTTAATGCAAATAAGCAGTTCTACACATTGTAAGGCCAACCCTCAAACTGAAAACAAATTAAATTGATAATGATCACACTAAACTAATTTTTTTTTTAAAAAGCAAAAATAGCAGCATGAGCAACTCTACACAAGACTGATAATTCACTGCTAAGGAAGCCACCTTGCTGCAAATAGTAGGAATTCCAGCTGTCAGCACGTGGGCACGTGCAGTTTTGTCAGGTTGCCAGGGGGTTCAGGGTACCTGGGCTTCCTAGTGGAACACTGAAGTCGAGATTTTAGTGACTTCTACATACCGATTTTAGTTTCCAACTGCCAAATTTTAGGGACCTTCAATTCGAAGGTTACTAGTAAGAAGCCTGCAGTTGGACCTAAAAGGGAAAGGTAATGAAATTAGTTATCATTTGCCCGTAACAACTGAAAAAAGGACCTGTGTTTTCCAACTCCCTGAGACCCACCGGGACAGCTTCATGGTCCACTGTGGGCTGCAGAGCTAAATAGGTCTGTGTTTGCTCAATGGTGTCAGCTGTTTTGAATGATAGTGAAAATTATTGTGTATTTTTCATAGCTAATCTATAGATTGGGAGCTGCTTGTTTTGGAGAAGTAGTCTGTCTTGGTCTCTTTGGGCTATGCCATAACAAAACACCAGACGGGGTGGCTTATAAACAACAAACGTTTATTTCTCACAGTTCTGGAGGCTAGAAGTCCATGATCAGGGTGCCAGCATGGTCAGGTGAGGGCCCTCTTCCAGGTCGAAGGTCCTCACACGGTGGATAGGGCAAGGGAGCCCTCCTGGGCCTCTTTTATAAAGGTATTAATATCATTCATATGACCTAACCACCCCCCAAAGACCTCACCTCCCAATTCTATCATATTAGGCATTATAATTTCAACATATGAATTTTAGGGGGACACAAACATTCAGACCATAGCATTGTCTTCTAGGACCAGGTTAACGAAACCAAGGTGGGGCAGTCTGCAGCTTCAGAGGAACCCATGCCTGCCTGCATGTGTTTTCCAAGCCCCTCCTATGAGTGCCAGACCCCGTGCCACAAGCTGAGGATACACTCATGAGGAGGACAGACTTCGTGCTTTGAAATATTTAGCCTGAAAGGCAGGAGAGATCCTTTCATGGCAGACACCTGAAGACTCAAAGCTTCAGGGCATTTGTCCAAAGAATGAGAACCAATGTACTTTGGCAGGCAAGACCCACATTTTACTGGGGTTCCTCTTAGAGACTCAGTATATGATTTAATGACACACATGGTGATGTCTGATCCATATAGAGTTTCCTTTGGAATGATATTTCTTTTAGGGGGGCGTCTAAGTTTCAGAATAACAGCTGCAGAAGCGTAGGAAAGTATACAGAAGCTATGATTTGGCCATAACAATGCACAACCCTGATTGTTTTTTCTTTCTTTGCATGTGCTAGTTATTGCATGTGCTAATAATTAGTGTAAGAAAAATGATAAAATAGAAGCTGTCTTTTCATTTTCCATTTTGGAGAGACATAATTAACCTCTTCAGCCACCCCTCTACACACATGCGCGCGCGCGCGCGCACACACACACACACACACACACACTGTGTGTGCACACACGATGCCCAGCTCCTGCCCAACTATGATGTGTGTGCCTCCTCAGTGACTGTTACATTCTTTTCATGGCTTCCTGTACCTTTCCATTATGTAACCATCAACTTCCTTGAAATACCTGGCCAGTATTGCCTACTGGACAGTGAACTCCGTGTGGGTGGGACCACACCTGCAAATAATTGACAACACTGCAAATAATTGGCTCTCAGTAAATAGTTGGCAAAAAATAAATGTGTGTTTGTTATGACGTATCATGACAGGGAAAGGCATGGGCAGGGTCTAGGTCTTTTTTGAAGAGAATTTCCCGTTTCCATCATCCCAGAAAAGGTGGTCCCCTCACAGGAATCTAGCAGTGATTAGCAGCCTCAATCAGAAGTGGATTCATTCCTGGTGGAGACTGTTTGGGCAGATGCACTGATGGCATGAATATTCATGGAGATTCTCTATCTGATGATCCAGGTTGGGTTGGGGAAGAAGTGAAACAAGAAGGGGAGGGGTAAATGCCTGAACTTTGAAGTGATTCTCTTGGAGAAGCATTTCTTCTCCAGGAATGGGTTACAGGAGGAGCAAGAATTACCTGCTTCAAGGCTACAGACAGGAGAGGTGGAGGAGCATTCTAACACAGCTCCTCAAGTCATATTGACCAATATGTGGTCCTACCATTCATGCCTAAAAGGCAGCTCTTGCCATGTTTTGTTTGAATTCTTTAACATCTGATCTGGTCTATATGAGTCCATTGGTCATGCACTTGGATGTTGCAGCAACATCAATTTGCTATAAAAGTTTCTGAATGCTTACTCTCAGTTTTTGTCCTTGTCTCTTTGTAACAGTTTTTAGACTAGTGCTGGGCCACTGGCCACCTTCTGAGTAGCACTCATCTAATGGCGTAAAGGACAAAGAAGGTTGGGGGATGGATGGCTGACATCAGAGCCAAGGTCTGAATTTGAGAGTTATAGCATTTCCGGGTTGTGACCGGGTCTATGGCTGTGAGAAGGGCAAGGAAGTGAAGGTCAAAAGAGATGGAGAAGTCTTACAGTGTTTTGAAGGACCACCTATAAGGATATGCTCCTTTTCGCCCCCTCACTATTCAGAACACATTGTATCTTTAGATGCGGGCATATAAAGACTCTGCACTGGGCCTTTTCAACCCAGGCCTTCCTAACTTGTGTATCATTTGCATGGTGGTGGTGGCAACACAACAAGAAAGACCTTTAAACTAAAATGGAATTTTGTCTTTTCTACAGAGTGATTCTAGTTCTCATGGCATGGTGATGGGAAGGACAGACTTCCTCTAAAATGACAAGGGTTAGGGTGGCAATGCTGGCCTCCTTCGCCAGGTATGATCGATGTGTGTCCCTGGGGTGCTCAGAGGACCCCAGACCTTGGGAGACCTGCCGTATTTGCTTATTTGGGGCTGAGGACTGCTTTTCTCCATGTTGGAACATGCCCCATCTTCCATCTAGCCTCTACCATTCTCTTCTGTGAATGAAGGACGTGGCGGGAATAGGGAGCAGCAGGCCATGCTGGGTAGTGAACAGGAGCCCAGGTGGGGTAAGGGCTGGCTGGCCGGCCAAGGCTGCACCTAGTTTGTGCTTTAGACGGTGGTGGTCCTGAGAGAAATATCCCTTTTCCTCATCCTAAGTTTAAATCAAGGGGCTGCCTGACTTTTCACCTTGACCTTGTAGAGAAGTCAGGGGTAGGGCTAGTAGTGCCTACCCTAGTAGAAGTCCATAGTTTATCTAGATTTCCTCAGTTCTTCCCTATGCCTTTTTTTCTCTTCCAGCATGCCATCCACATACCATATGACATTTAGTTGTCATGTCTTCTCAGGCTTTTCCTGGTGTGACAGTTTCTCAGACAAAATGTTGCTCACATTGTTCCAGCTTTGGCCATGGAGAGGTCTTTGTTCCTGTGTTCTTTTGACATGTCCCCACCAATGTAGGTTTGTTATTGTTATTTGTTTGTTCTTTAGTACTTCCTTACTTCCTGGCACTAACAAGATTCTCCAGGGTCATCTCGTATTTCTTCTTCTGGTCCTGGAATCAGCCTTCTCTCCAAGGAGCCCTGGTTTCTTTTGAGAATGATGTTACCAACCAAAAGTTGGGTGCCAGGTGTGCTCATTTGCTACTGGAGTATTATTGCTTCTGGGCTCCCTCAGCTGACAGAGCAAGGACATGACGTGTGTTTATAGCAATGTGTGCATATACACGTCTATAAATATATATTTATTTAACAATTTATATTAACGTTAAAGATGAGTTCATAAGGATGTCTCCAACTCTAATCCATTACCACTGTGTCAGGGGCAGCGCTTTTTCATCTCAGAACCACCCTCTCCCCTATCAAACACAACATTCATCCCTATGGTTTGATTTTTTAAAAAGCATATTTTTAGAAATGAATCACATCTGATAGCAAGAGCTTATCCGTAATTAGAACTAAATGTACTTTATGAAAAATGATAAAAGGTTAACACATGATATCAGTGAATTCACCTCAAGTATCAGATTTCTAAAAAGGCTACATGAAAGAAAAGAGTTTTCCCCTGGTAAGAATAGCCAGGAACACTCTGAAATAGATAAGGAAGGATGTGCCAGCCCTATCGGAAAGAAAAATGTCTCAGATTGTATTTTCCCAAGTTGGCTGCAACAGTTTCTCCTCTCCCACGTGTTTTTCTTGCCATGTGACCTTGACATTTGTGCCACTGGGGGGTGGGGTCATGTCTCTTCTCCTTGGATTTGGGTGAGACTGACTTGTCATCAAATGAATGCAAAGAATGTGACGCTATGTGGGTCAGAAAGGTGAGGCGGCTTCTAATTTGTTCTTGGAAGCACTTGCACTGTAACTCTGAGCTGCCATATAAACAGTCCGACTTCTCTGAAGCCACCATGCTTTGAGGAATCCCAAACTAACTCAGGCAGAGAAACCATATAAAGAACTGTTGAAGCTACTCAAGGAGAAAAAGATGCCCTGCAATAAGACTTTCCTGAATTCTTGACTTACGGAGACTGTGAGATATAAAACAATTGTTTTAAATGATTAAGTTTGGGGGTGACTATTTCACAGCAATATTTGCCAGAACATAAAACGTATAAAGTCTCAGTAATTAAAACAATGTGGTACTGGCACTGAAACAGACCAGGAGTAGAGAAAAACCGGAATGGAACCAAATACACATAGGAATTTAGCATACATAAAAAGTGGCATTTCAAATCAGTGGGAAAAGTTGGTCTTTCTAATAAATGATGTTGCAACAATTGGCAACTGTCTGTAAAAAATAAAATTAGATCTATACTCTACATCATATATTAAGATAAACTCCGAATGGGTCAAAGATTTAAATATAAAAAATCAAACCCGTGAAAGAACTAGAAGAAAACATGGATGAATTCCCTTATACCTTTGGATTAGGTAGCCTCTCTAGGCCTCAAAATCTACAGACCTTAAAAAAGAAGATTAATCAAATTGACTACACACACACACACACACACATATATATATATATATATATATATATATATATATATATATACACCACCCAAAAGGCAAAAATACGAGACGAATGTCAAAAATATTTGTAACTCATATTACAGATTAGAAATCAATAAAAACACATAAGATCCAATGGATAAATGGGCAAAGTTCATGGAAAAGACAACATGTTAACACACAATTATGTGATTATGAAAATAAATTTTATAGAAAAATAAATTCAAATGGTCATTTTACAGTCTTGTGTAAATGGTAAAATTGAGACCCGTCTGGGTAAAACTGTTATGCAAATTATGCACAAATAAAATACTGGTGAAATTTAAGTCTGGGTTGATATAGGGGAAGAAAATTCATCTCTACAGGTCGCCTCTCAAAATCGACATCAAGGCCATCTGAAGAGGAGTGTCAAATGGGTTCTCTTGTGAATGACAAATAACTCCTCCCAAGTAAGCCCTTTCAGTGGACTACCTGGAGTGCACACAATTATTTTTCAAAATAAACAGAGTGAGAGTTCCATCTTTGCTCCTTGGATTTAAACTAAGCTATTATGTATAAACTGTGTAAAGTATGTGAAGTTGAATGCTGCTTTGTTTTCCTTAGTGATTTTAAAGGAAATGGGTAGTTTCAATATGCTTCCCCCTCCCCCATCACATTCCTGTTCTTCTAAAGCTGCCCTTGTGTCTTGGCTCCTAGAATATTTTGAAAAGCATTTAAGATATCTCTTTGTTATGTGCCACCCCAAATGCGTGTGTCTTTGTATACTCCATAAATGCTTTAACTCTGCCCTGTTTGTCGCAATTTCTTTTTGAAGAATGCAGTAAAATATTGACCAAACAACATTGCAAAGTTTTCTTTTGGTTGAAATAAGCAACATATTAACTCAGTTCCTAAGTCCTGTCTTTGCCTGAAATTGACTTTACCAATAAATCATTCTTCGTGTTGATAAACGAAGGAAAAAAAAAAAAAAGAAAAAGTAATGCTTTCCATTTTTTTAGGTTAATAGTTGGTAACAATGGGACTTTCACTTAACTTCAGTAGCAACTAAAGCCATATTGTCAACTCAAAAACAGTGTTTGCTGTTCTTCCAGGAAATACCTCTATACTTAGAGGAAGTTGTCAGCAAACACTTTTGGAACTTCAGGCTGAGGTTATGTTCCTGAAGTTAGCAATTGAGTGAGCATATGTGTTTTCACTCTAGGCTGAAAAGATGTGCCAGGTGTTTGTGACAAGCTGTGATGAGGACTATAGATTACTTGGAACCCATTGTGTTCTTTTTCCTTGTTGGAAAAAGAAAGCTTCAGAAAACAAGCCCTTATTTAAAGGAAGCCCCAGTTAATCCAACAAGGCTTTGAATAAAGTCTCTTTTATACAAACTGCTTGACAAAGGCCATTTTTTTCCCCCAAGGAACCCGGTGAGACTAGAAGCTGGAATCAACACTCCTCAGACAGTTCAAAGCTCAGGACCTACTTAAAACATAACAGAATTTTACTGACCTTGATAAGAATGAAATTTACCCAATAATGCAAGCAGAGGTCTTATGTAGAACACCAATAAACCTCAGTTGCAATGACAAATAGTTATGGAACATTTACAGGTGCCAGAAAAGTGTTGATGCCACATCATGGGCTCTCCGCCTGTTGAGGTTGGTTTCAGTATGATTATCCCCATTTTACAGATGAGGAAACCAATACTTTCTAAAGTTAAGTGGTAGAGCTCTGCTCTGACCCCAGACAATCTGATCTACAACCAAAGAGCTTAACTCTGCACAAGACCTGCTAGATGGTCCTACATAGCAAGCAGGTTAAAATTCTCTGCCAGCATTCACAGGTGGGCTGCTATAAAGGTCATCCCTCAAATGCTTAAAAAATGATTTAAGAATGCCAATATTATGTACTTAAAAAGCATGAGAGATTTTATTCTGGAAAAATAATAAACTCCATGCCATGTAATGATCCACTGGGGCTCCTTTAAAAGGCAGAGACAGGCAGGCACCAATTTTCAGAGCATCTCAATTTTAAGGTATACCAGGTTCTTGCTTCACCCCAGGTCACTCTGAAATCCTAGAACCAATAGCACACGACACAAACGACTCATTGTCCTCCTGACTCAACCAACAACAGCAAGCCTACTTAGAATACAAAGCACATTTTATGAGAGAAAGCTGCCACCACAAGCCACAGACACACAGGTTCTTGCAGAATCCACAGCCTGAGTGAACCATGGGGACTGCTTCCTGGTTAGTCAGTCTTATTTTAAATATTGAGGATAAGAGGCAGCAACAGCATAATGAATCTCATGATTCATTTGTGTGACATAGGGATGATAGGAAAACTTTCGAAAGCAGTTTCTCACTCTTTTCTTAGTCTTTTTTACCTAAAGGCGTATTGGGGCTTTGTCATCCCCATCCTAACCTCCACCCTGAGGAAAGAAAGCTAGTGCAACAACTCTGGAAGTGGGTTTCCTGTCCCCAAGGAAAGAGATACCTCCTTCTAAGCTTAAGTGGCACCTGCCACCAGATGAACTGCTTCCAAACCCTTGGGGTCTCAGGTGGGCGCCGACATTTTCCGATCCCCATGAGAAAGCAAGAATGTGGGAAAGATGACCATTCCTATGGCATGGGGCCCGGGGGGTGGGAGGGAGTGCAGCATGATGGAGCCATTTGGACTAGCTGGTCTGCCACCTCTGGCCATTTGCCTGGGCATGACATCTCCCAGGAGAGAGTGTGGTAGTCTCCGGCCACATCTGCTGAGCTCTGTTCTCCTAGACCCAGTAAGCCCAGACATAACCGATCACAGGGGTGCCACAGACTGCCACCTCATCACACTGGGCATGTATAAGGTCTAATTATATATCCAACATGGCAAAATGGAGCTGGTGGCTTAGGACGAATTTGTCCCATAAACCCGGATGCAGGATTCGATGTGGTAACCATATGAGGTAATTCGATGTGGTAACCATATGAGTTTCGGGGTGGTGTATTTGGGGATATAAGAGACTTGGTAAGTTCTCCCTTAGGCCTTCCTGAAATACCTGACAGACTCATCCAACTTGAAGAAGAAACCCTAGAAGCTGCAATCCTCAGTCTCAGGCCTAGGTATGAGAAGCTCCACTGGAGATATGTCCTCTGAGCTTACTTCAGTGAACGGTGACCTCTCAGTGGTGACTAGGTCAAAGGGCTTGTTTTCACCAAGCTTCAAGCCTGTCCCCACTGGGACTACTTTAGAGATGCTCTGAATGCTGGGACATATCCTGGACATCATCAGTGGCAGACCAGGAGTGGGGAAAGGTCAGCCTTTAGGGAAGGTGGGGGTTGAATAAAGGAGGAAGAGTGCAGGGTGGTGCTGAGGAGGTGCTGACTCTACCTCAGGAGGCTGGAAGTGGCTGGAAGCAGGAAATGGGCAGCCTCTCTCCAGAGGCTTGCAAAGAAGAAGGGGGTCCTCTACCTATTCAAAGGGTCATCTTTTTACAATAAGAGAGTGGTTCCTGCACATAGAGTACAAAGAGTTAACACCAGTTCTTAACCTGGAGGGAGCAAGTGAGCCCCCTAGAAATCTAACCATTTATTCATTCATCGGACAAGTTTCTATTGGGTACCTACCACATGCCAGGCTTGTGAGCATATTTGTGACTGGGTGTGCAAATGCATTTCCCTGCTCTCATCGGCTTCTGAAAAGGCAACTACAACACCCCCAAGGTTAAGACCCCCAGTTCTGCTACAGGGAGGAGTTGAGTCAGATGGAGAAGGGAGTGGGTATAAGGTGAGGACTGGGACACCTCCTTTTGCTAGCTTAGCATCCTTTTGAGGTTGGTTGGGAAATATAATCAAATCTTTGAAAGGCAGTGCGATTGCTATCTGTCACTCCAAATGATCGTGAGGAATCAAATACTTTGATGGTAAATTTTACTCTTAGGAGCTGATAATAAAAAAATAATGAGATGTTCTAAATTAATTCACAGCAGCTGGAGAATAAGAGAGAGAGAGAGAACTGGTAGTCTGTTAATGGCTGCTGACCAGCTAACAAAAGACTTCTCACTTTCCTGTTTTGCCTGTTGTAATTTCAAATTTTCAAGTGGCTATTTCTGTAGATTATTTTAGTCAGGCACCATCTAACTCCAGGAACCCACCCCACTTCCCCCACTCCTTTACAGGAGGGCTTCCCTGACTGCTGCCCGGGGGCAGATATTTCTTTATGTGGACTCAGCTATTCCAGAGCTGCCCCCCATCACCTTCCCACACCCCTTTGCCTATAGCTCAGGTAAATTCTTTCTGACCATTTTCTTCTCCCTTCTACATAGCCATGCTGCTGATAGTTTAGACTCCATGCCCAAGACTGGTTTTTCTGGTTAGCATTTTTGGCTCAATGAAACCTTACTTACAAAAAGACTTTCAGTCATGGAAGTGAAAATTTGTTAGTTTGACAGAGTAGAGGGATGTAGTTGGGATAAAATAGAAAGGTGCTGGACCTAGAGTCAGAAGAGCTGGGTTTGAATCCTGGCTCTGCCATTTATAGTAGGGCTATTAGCATGTTATCATTAGACCTCTGATGCAAAAGGTTAAGTTGATCACATGCTTTAGATAATAGTAAAACGCTCATTAGTCTGCAGGCCCTACCTCAAGACCACTTTCTGGTTCATATCTCAGAGCTTGTCTTTACCAAGAATTGCATTCCCTGGTAACCTCCATTTTCATATGTCACCATCTGCTCACCACTTTCTATTTTTTCAACTTACTCTCTCTAGTACCCCAGCAATTGCTCCTGAAATCCACTGATCCTACCTCTTTGTCAGGGCTCCTGACACCTCCCTACCCCGTCCTCACTGCCTTCTTTACTGGGCCCAGATTGCGTGAGTCATCATGGCATTGCTTCTGTGCCTAAAAGTCTGGCTCCCTTGTCCCTCCCTGGCTTTATCTGATTTGCCCCTCAAATCTCCATCCTGGTTAAATCGCTCTCTTCATCTTCTCCCCATCTGCACTTGGAATGGCTACAAAACAAAAATACTCAGCTACTCCAACTGACTTCAGATTCATGTTGCTCACCTCAACAGGGGTCTTGCTACTGCCTGGTGAGCCTCTCACTTGCTGGCAGGTTTGGATGACCGATTCATACCTTCTCTTCTCTCCTTGAACTCCAGTACCTCTCTGCTCTTCACTCTCAGCCAATAACATTGCTCTCTATTTCTCTGGTAAAACAGAAGCCATGAGAAGAAAACTCCCTAAGGCTCCCATCATTTCACCTTTATACTCCACCTTCCTCAGAGGGACTCTCCCTGCTCCTGCTCAAGGTCAACCTGTGCACTGGACCCCATGCCTCTTTACACCTTCAGGACGTCACACCCGCATTGTCCCTTCTCTTTGCCTTCTGCATTGTCAATTTTCTCTCTCTCCTGGATTATTCTGGCCAGCACACACACATGGTCTAACAGCTCCTGGCCTTAAAAAAAAATCCTCCTTTGATTGCACCCTAGCCTCCAGTGTCTGCACCACTTCTCTACTCCTTTTATAGCAAAATTCCTTAAAGAAGTGGTCTCCACTTCCTCTGCTCCCATACTTATGCATTGCTCCAGTCTGGCATTTGTCCCCAACATACCGGTGAAACTGCTCTTGTCAAGGTTACCAGTGACCTCCACATGGCCAACTTCAAAGTCAATTCTCAGTATATATCTTAGTTGCACATATCATCAGCATTTGATGTAGCTGACCAAGGCCTTGCCCTTGAAACACTTTTTCTGGCCTCCAGAACACCTGTCTCACATGTCTTATTCCCACCATGCTGCTGGTCATGCCTCGACCTTATTCCTGCTTCTCCTTCTTCTCCCCCGACTCCCACTGTGCTCCAGGGCTCAGCCCTCAGCCCTTTTTTCTCTCTACACCTAGATGACTAGATTTAAAAATCATCCACATTTTCCTATTCCCAAACATATTTCTAGCCTTCACCTTCCCCTGCATTCTGGCTAAATTATGCTACTGCCTACTTAGGATGCTACCTGGATGTCTCATGGGCATCTATCTCACATCTAGCATGTCCAAAACCAAGGTCCTGATTGCCCTCTCAAATTTGTCTCTTCAGAGTCTTCCCACTTGAATAAATGACAACTCTATCCTACTAGTCGCTCGGGTCGAAACTTTGGAGTTATTCTAGATCCCTTCCCCACCGCCCCCTTGCACCTAGTCAGCAAATTGTGCAGGCTCCACCTTCATAATACATCCAGAATCTGAGTACTTCTCCCCATTTCTACCTGACTACCCTAATGCCACATTCCCTTGTGGGGCAAAAAAAAAAAAAAAATTAGTGCTTTTCCTCCCACTGTCTTAGTTCTTTCAGCTGGGCTAATAATTAAATTAACAGAGACAGATTAATAGGAGAAAAGTCAAATTTTAATACATGTGCATGGGGAATTTACATAACATGAAAATTCCAAAGACAGTGAGGCAACATTGGGGATATGTGACATTTTAGACAAAGGAGAAGGGGGCAGAGTCTTAGATTTCAGAAGTGAGAATGGGCGATTTACAGGTAGTTGAGGAAGAGCAGAACACACTCGAACACACTCGCAGGCAAATTCTTGCTGGGCAACTCCGAAACAATGAGACACGGGATATCTAGTTAACAGGTCCCTGACTGAAGCCCTCCTATTTACCATACTTAATTCAAATTAGGCTATGGATTTCCTTCCTTAATCAGGTTTTTCTGTCTGAATTTCTTGGGCAGGAAAGGGGAAAGAGTGAAAGGTCCTTTCTGAGTTTTGTTTCTTAATAAGCAGATTAACATCAATATCTCAAAAAGGCAGCTTCGGAGAAGCAAAACTTTAGTTCTTTCACTCTCTCTCTTGGGTGATAGCAATAGCTTCCTAACTAGCTTCCTAACTGGCCTCCTTGCGTCTACCCAGGCCTCCTCTAACCCATTTTTCACACAGAAGCCAAAGGACAGTCCTTCAGTCCTCTACTTAGATCAATGGCTTCCCACCTCACTGAGGGAAGGACCTGATGAGCCCGGCCTCTGACAGGCTCCTGATGCAGTTCCTCCCACCTCTCTCCACTTACTGTATCCCACCCATCTGGCCTTCTGCTGTTGCTTGAACAAGCCAGCCATGCTCCTGCCTCTCGGTCTCTGCCCTTTCCCTAGATATGGCATGGTTGCTGTCTCACTCAAACATTCGGCTCAAACATTCCCTCTTTAGTGAACACCCTCTTTTTCTGACTATTTAATATAATGTAGTAGCCCCCTCCACAACTCCCTACCACATGAAGCTATTCTATTTTCTTCGTAGCACTCACCATTATCGGAAATAATTTTATTTATTTCTTCGTGTATTGGCTGTCTTCCCCACCAGAATGAAAGCTGTATGGTGGCAGGAACTCTGTCCCTAGCAGCTAGCACAGTGCCTACCACATAGTTGCCAGGGTTGCCGTAGAAGGTCGTAAAGGTTGTCCACTGCACCAGAGCTCGAGCTCCTGGCTGAGAGGCCAGTGGGTGCCAATACTCAGCCTGCTCTCTGCTCTCCATGCTGTGGGGGCACCCAACAGGTTGCCTTCTGCTATTCTGCCATGCATGCCAATGGGCTGGCTGTGGCTCTGTGGTGGGTGTTCAATAAATATTCATTGAATAAATGACTGACGGATGGATGTGCAGAACTTTACTTGATTTCTTCTGTGGGACTAGGCAAATTCCCTTCTTATGGCCTCATTGTCTTCACCTGTTAAGGGGCTAATTAATATCTAACTAATAGTGTAGTTATAAGGAGTAAATGAAATAGTTCATTAAAAAGCTGGCACGAATATGATTTCATGTGTATGAAATATCGAGAACAGGCAAATCCAAGGAGACAGAAAGCAGATTTGTGGTTGCTGGAGCCTGAGGGGCAGGGAATGAGGCGTGACAGCTCAGTGGGCAGGGGGTATCCTTTCAGTGTGACGAAAACATTTTAGAACGAGATACAGTGATGGTTGTACAACATTCTGAATGTACTATATGTCCCTGAATTGTGCACTGACAATTGCTAAAATGGTGAATTTCTTGTTATGTAAATACAGTTACGTTATATGAATAATTAAAAAAGAAAATCGCAGTGCTCGGGACATGGTAGGTGTTCACTGAATACCTTTTGGATGCTATAATTTCCTTGCTTCAAAATCAAAGGAAACTCTCAACCTCCCTTGACTTCTCACTCCTCCGTCCCGGATAGTATTCACTTTCCTCTCATTCATTCATTTCAGAAGTATTTATTGTCGCTATTTTAGATATTGGGGATTTGAAGGGGAACAAGACAGGTGCAGACCCTATCCTGAGTTCTCAGGTTTGTAAGGGACCCTGCCAAATAAAGAGAAAAATCACAATATTGTGGTCAGGAATATGGGGGAGAGGAGCTGGGGCCTGCGGGGGCACAGAAGAGGGGAGGAGAGACACATACTAGAGTCAGGGAAGGCTGTCTGGGTAAAGAGGCACCTAAACTGGGGCCTGAGTGATGAGTAGGCCTGGGAGGAAAATCAGCCAGGTAGGAGATGGACGAGTCGGGGGAGGAGCTGGAGGGACCGGTTAGAGGAATTCAGAGTCCCAGGAACAGTGCATGTAGAGCCTAGCAGGTGAGAGCATGGTGGGTTCCAGGAACAGAGAACAATTTGGTGTGACTGAAGCAAAGAATTTGAAGTGTAGGTGCTAGACGCGTTGGGAGGAGTAGGAAGGGGTCATTGATAGTAAAAGTTCGGAATCCGTGCTAAAGATTCAAGGTTCTGCATGAACTGGCCTTCACTTTGCCGCTGCAGTTCTGGCAGGCCCCCTTGCAAACCCTGGCTACAGCCCCTGTGCCCTCAGGGTCCCTGTCAATATTTGTGCTTGCTTGGTTTAGCTCTTGCAGTCCTTCCTCCTTTAGATATTTACTGAGAGCCTGCCCTGTGCCAGATGCTGGGAACGCAGAGACTCCACCCTGGGAGAGCTCGCAGGCTAATGTGGGAGGCAGCACAGGAAGAAATCATTACAAGATAGAGAAATGCTGTGATAGAGGGTGCACAGGCATGGAGGAGGCGGGGCTTGCCAGAGTAGACTGAGGACTCAGGGAAGGTGACTCTGGAACTGGGTCTTCAAGGACAAGGAGGCACTAGGCCTGGGGACAAGGAGTAGGGCAAAAGAGGGATTCAGATCCTACCTTTGTGGGGTCCTAGGTTCCTTGACATCCACATGAAGGCCTGAACCCTCTATCCAGGTAAGTACAAACACATGATAACACCCCAAGGGCACATATACGCCCCCCAAAAGGTCTCTGAATACTCCCCATTGACCTCCACATCCCCTCCCCCCACAGGCTTACACACACGTTTGCAGGCAATGATAACTGTCCTGATCTCTGGCTTTGCCTGGAAGAATGCCCACCTCCCATTCCTCCCCCCACCTCCCCCACCTCCCCCCACCCCCACCGCCCCCACCCCTCCCCACCGCCCCCCCTCCAGTTCCGGCCCACCGCCTTCACAGGCCTGCAAAGCTCCCTCTTCAAATCTGGACTTTGTACCTGTTACCGGAAATTCACTGCTTATTAGGGCTGTCAGCCTGAGCAGCTGCCTGCTAATGCGTCCGCCTTTCTAGGGCCTGCTGGACCCCTCTCTGGATCCCAGCTGCACCAACCCACGCCCCTCCCCCAGTACTGGGGGTGGGGGTGAGTCCTGTGCCAGTAAGGTTCTCGGCAAAAGCTTGGTTAGATGTAGAGCGAGTCCTTCCTGTTGGGGGCGTTGCCTGCTGCCCAGCCCTCCTCCCTAACCTGCGCCTCCAGCCCCGCCTGCTGCGTCCCCAGGTAAGACCAGCGGCAGCTCTGGCCCGCCCACCTGTCTGCCCGCCCCAGCCGGAAGCTTTCTCCACGGACTGTATACAGGTCTACAGGTGGGGAGCAGAGGGGAAAAATTGGGGGGCTGGGAAGGAGAACCCACAGATCCCTGAGGGCTCCTGGGAGCGGGAAAGGAGCTACAAATCAGGGTGTATGTCTGTGAAGATCAGAGGGTGTGACCTGAGGGAGTAGGATGACAGCCTGTGGGTGTGGGTATGTGTCCTTGAGAAGAATTCACAGGGACAGAGTAGGAAGGAAAGGAAAAGGAATAATTCTTAGAAACATCTCATCGAATTATATTAATTTCCTTTTTTTTTTGGAGACTCAGTGCATAGTGTAGGCATAGTAGGCACCTAATGAATGTTTGCTAATGAGGAAGTGAATGATTTACCTCTCCTTTCTAATGCCCCACCCCCATATTCACTCTCAGCTCTCTCCCTCACTCTTCTCACAAACACATACTGAGCAGTTGAGTACCAAGCTTTGTGGAAGTCCCAAGATACAGGTTAATCAGCCCAGTCCTTGCCCCCAGGGAGCTAACTGCCCATCTAGTAACTGGCCAGTTCTGACTGGTAGTTGATAGGTTAGGTCAGTAAAGGGGTCCTGGGACAACCTCACAGTCAGGCAGGCATGATCTGATTTGGCCTTGAGGGATGGCAGACAAAAAATTGAGCAGGGATGGGATGGCTGGGAAAGTGGAGGGTGGGTGCTGTGGGAGGTGTGTATGTGTGTTGGGGAGGACATGGTGGAGGGAACTGTGGAGCAGAGAAAGGAGAGTTTGGCCTGAGGGCCATGTGCTGGATTGTGAGGTGGAGGAATTTGCATGTAGCCCTGGCCCTGAGGAGCTTTTGAAGGAATTTTAAGTAGATGGGTCAGATTTGGCTTTAGGTCCATTACTCTGGGGAATGGACTAGCAGTTGGGAGGTTATTGCAAAAATCGAGGTATAAAATGAAGGTGGCTTGGACAAGGGCGGTGGCAGTAGGGATGCTGAGCAGGGGCATAGTTGTTCCAGAGATATTTACAGGGCTTGGTGACTAGTTGGCAGTGAGGAAAGAGGGTCTTGTTAAGGTATCGGAATTAAAGACGATGGTGGAGCACTCCCCTGAACTAGGTACTTCTCTCCTACGTGCTTTCCTATCCTGGATATTCCTCGCCAAGTACTCTTCTGATTCAGGTACTCCACATCTGCAGATAATCTCTAGCCCTAGCTGGTCCTCCAACAGGTACTTCCTAACCTAGGTGCTCTTCCTATAGATACTTCCCTAATTCAGATGTTGCTTCCTCAGAGATTCCTCTGATTCAGGTGCTGCTTCTTCAGGTATTCGCAAGCCTAGATGATTTTCTTCCAGATACTCCCTTAATTCAGGTGCTCCTCTTCTAGATCCTCCCCAGCCTTAGTGATTCTTACCCTGATAATTTCCCGATTCAGGTGATCTGCATTTAGCTACTCCTTGAATACGGTCTGCCTCTGAGGGAGTGTGCCTGAGGGCTGTGGTTAGAGGCGGGGTAGCAGAGGCTTCTAACTTAGGAGCAGAGGGGCCAGGGCTGCTTTGGCTGTGTCTGAGACCCCTGCCCTGGGTGGGGACTGGCACCATCTTCTACATGTGGTCTCCACTTGGCCCATTAGCTGCAAGCAATTGCTGTTTTCCATCTCTGGGAGCCTGGCCTACCTGTGCCCCTTCGTCTCAAACTCAGCTTACCAAGCAGTGTAGCAGACTGGGCTCTGGACCCTGGTATAAGAGACCTGGATTCAAGTCCTGGGACTTTGCCAAATTAGCTACCCTTCTGGGCCTCAGAGTCCCCATCTATAGAGAAGAGATATGTTTATGCCCACATTACAGATTTCTGTGAGCATGTTGCCTGGTGCCTGAATCATAAGACGTGTTCAGTGTAAGTTCTAGCATTGAGTTATTTATTCAGCCACTTCCAGAGCTGGACCTTACAATGTTCCCTTACAAATAGCCCATTTCTGTGGCTCAGCTTGTTTCTCTTGTGAACAACTGGTTATGGTCAGTTGTCCAGTCTCCAGAATTTGTGCAGCACTCTAACATGGCTGTGTGGCCTGAAATGCGTGGCCTGTTGGCCAACCCTGTGTGTGTATGTTCCAGGACTCTGTGCCCCAGGTCTGCTTGGTGCGTGGGGATCTTCTCGGAGCCAGGACTCTTGTGGCCAAGGCAGAGGCTCACCGGTGTCTTCTGGCCCCTCCATGAGTGAGACAAACCAAAGTGAGTGGCAGTGGAAGGGGAGCTGAGGAGCGCGGTGGATCCCCCTTAGATGCTGGGGTTGGGGGAAGGACCTTGTCTGCACTCCTCTCAGTTTCCTCAGGGAGCCCATCTGGGGTCCCTTCCATAATGCTGTCCTTTTCTCCACAGCCATTGTGGGGCCCTCAGAGCTCCCCACAGCATCAGCTATGTCCCCTGAACCAGGCACTGGGGCCCGGGCATGGCCTGTGCTGGTGGGGGTTGTGCTAGGGGCTGTGGTCCTCTCTCTCCTCATTGCACTTGCTGCCAAATGCCACCTCTGCCGCAAATACCGTGCCAGCTACCAGCACCGCCCACTGCCCGAGACCAGGAAGAGGGTATGCCCAGAAGTGGGTGAAGATGACGATGATGATGGCTTCATCGAGGACAATTACATTCAGCCTGGGGCCAGCGGGCTGGGGACAGAGGACAACAGGAACCACTTCTCCCTCTGAAACCTGATCTTTGGACACCCCTGGCCCCCTCATGCCTGACAGCTTAAAGACAGCAGATATTGCATGGGAGCTACTAGCCTCAGGGACAGAGGTGGTTAAGGTTTAAGGGGTGATCAGGGATAGAGCAATCTTCCTTTCCCTGACGCTAGCCATCAAAGTGACAATGACCATCTCTTACTCATCAACCCTCAGTGACTCCCTGCTATTCTCAGGATAAAGCCCACCAAGGGCCTAACTGTGGAAATAAGGCCTCTGTCAGCCTCTTGGTTTCCTTTCTTGCCTTTTTCTATTATACTCCCTATCTATCTACCTAATTATTATTCTTATATGCCAGGTGAAAATCAATGTGCCAAGTTTCCTATTGAATTTTTCCTATCAATAAAGTAGGTAATCTGAATGGTTATAATATATTACCTTTTTCACAGGTATTAATCTATTTTCATTTCAAATAAAAATGAAAAGTTGCTCATTTTTATTTTCCTGAAATAGAACTCATGCATAAAAATGTTCCTTGTCACTCATAGCTGGGAGACACTGCTCGAACATCCCCCTCCTCCAGCATGCCTCCTGTGAGCCCCTCCCTCTCACAGCACCCTGTGAGCTTCTCCATCGTCACCCTTGCCAAATTTTACCTTAATCTTTATTGCAACTTGCACTTACTACTGTGCTAGATTGGGAGCTCCCTGAGGCCACAAACTGTGTCTTATTTGTGTCTTCCGAGTCTTGCACAAGGCGGATGCTAAATAAACACTTGTCAAATTTGTTGAATTACTGTGGGCTCAGGAGTGAGTCGATGAAAAGTAAGGTAGTGGACTTGATCAAGAACTTGACAAAGAGAAGGATAGGGTCATAGCTGCTGGTGTGGATACTGGGGTAAGGGAGACAGTTAAGCTTCTTTTGGTTCTTAGCTTCTTTTGCAAACTATGGAAAGAAGTTAGGGGAGGGGAAGAATCCTAGCTTTGCATAGAGTTAAAGGGATAGCTGACTTGGAAGGGCAGGAAGCAGGTAGTCCCAGCAGCCTAAGTTTGGGCATAATACCTCTAGCATGCTGTCATTTATGGGCATGAATGAGACTCCAGGCCTGGGACCCCTAAACTCTCAATTGAGTTTTGAGTACTCAGGTGAGAAAATCTGGTTGGCTCAGTTTGCGTCGAGTATCCACCCCAGGTCCAGCCAGCTGTGACTGGTGCGGGCAGGTTCCTGTAGCGCATATGTGATTTGGGGAGCCCACCCGTTTGTTCCAGGTCATTCCCAGGGGAAGTCATTATGAACCAGGTGGCCACCCCACATGTGTCTACCTGGATGCAGTGTTAACCTTTGAGGAAAGAGCCAGTGGAGAAGGAAAGTGAGGGATGACTAATGTAGGGAGGTGCTTGAGAAAAAGCAGGAGGTCAAAGTGGGCTGGAACATAGGGTTTGAGTAGTGCAAGTGGCGGTGATAAAGCTGAAGATTGAATCAGATCAGCTAGAGCCTTGGTGCTAAGGTAGAGAGCTGGCACTTCAACTTGGGAGCAACCTAGGCTCACCTGTGAACTAGTTTGGCAAGGGAGTGACAAAATCATGATAGAAAAGTCATTCTGAATGCTGCGCAGAGATGGGTCGGAGGGCAGAGACAGAGAGAGAGAGGTGACTAAGGTGTGGCATGGGCAACACATTCTGGAAATTTGAAGGAGGCGGGGTTGACAGGACTTGTTGACTGCTGGATGTGGGGAGTAGTAAGGAATTAATGAAGCTGCCCTGGTTTCTGGCTCCATGGCTGGGTACATCGAGGAGGAGCAGGTTTCCACGGAATATGGATTCAATGTCAGATGTGGGATTTCTAGGGCAATGCCAAGGAGCAGATGGATTCACAGGGGAGAAGTCCAGTCTGCAGACATGTGTTTGGGAATAGTTGGCCATAGGGTCACTGAGACCCTAGGAATGATTTAGATCATGGAAAGCGGGTAGAGTCAAGCGCTGAAAACTGTGTGGGGAAACACTGACATCTAAGGGCTTGTCAGCAGAGGACGTGGCACAGGAGAAACAGCCAGGGAGGAGGGGAGCCCAGCACATGCAGCCCCAACTCCAGCTACAGGTTCCTGAGTCCAGAGATGGTTGAACTCTCACAGCCCTGAGAAGTCCCTGTGTCTGGCACTGCAGCAGAAGCTGCCCCACGCTGAGGCCTGGAGAAGAACCCCGAGCAGCAGAAGAAGGCCTCCTGGCCTCTGAGAGAAGAGCTGTTGTAAACGCAGTGGGTCTGTCCCTTCTGCTTCCTCAAGGCCCACCTGAAGGAGCTTTCCTGCCTGCAGTTCTGGGCCAGAAAGCAGCTCAGCCCTTCTCGTTTTCATATATTCCTTGGGACCTGAGTCAGAACAACTGAGGGGTCCAGGAGAAGCTAAGGGCCTGATCTCAGATTAGCAGTTGCTTTTCCCGACTCTAGCAACCCACAAAGGTAGGCAAGGAAAACCTTCTCTCAGAACCTGCTGTGGGCATCGAGCCTGGCTGAGCAGGACCCTGGGGTCATGAGAACCTTGGACCCTGTCCTGAGAGGCCTTGCTGGATTCCTCTGAAGAATCATTCCCATCGTGCTCCACATGCCTGGCCCCCGGCACTACAGGTTCCAGGGGTGCTGGAACTGATGGGAGTCCTGGGACTCAGCCAAACCTGGCTCTGGTCTGCTCTCCTCTGGCCTCAGGCCCTGGCCCCAGCCTGCTTCTGCCCTTGGCCTTGTACCCTGTCCTGTATCCCCCAGCAGCTGCCACTACCTACTTTGTCCTGGAAGCCCCAACCCAGACCTGACTACAAGCACAACTCAGCTCCTGGCTGCGTTGTCCTGCTGTCCCCAAAGCAAGGCCAAAACAGGGTCACACAAGCCACTGACATGAAGTTTAAGAAGCTTCGGCAGAGTAGAAAGGTGAGTTGAGAGCACAGAATCCCTGGATTCAAATCCCAGCTCTTCCATATCTGTGATGTGTGACCTTGGGCAAATTACGTAACCCTCAGTGCTCCAATTTCTTCTCAATAAAATAGGGATCAAAATGGCACTGGCCACACATGGTTAGAAGATTAAATGAGTTATATAAGTAAAGGAAAACAGAAGCAGCATCTGCAAGTGTTAGTCATATGCCTATGGGCACCCCCAGGGCAGTGGCTCCCCACAACAGGCAACCAGTCTTAATCCTAAGGGAGGAGCTGGGGATTTGAGTGTCCCTGTTTCCTAGGACTCAGCCCAGAAGATCTGGTAAGGACAGCAGAGGACTTGAATTAGAATCTCAGATGTTCTAGAATATAACAACAACGACAACAACAACAACAACAACAACAGCAACAGCACTGATATCCTCGTACTTCTTACAATAGCTCTCCTAGGCAGTCATCCCTGTTTTATAGACCGAGAAGTTAAGGTTCGAACACAAGTTAACTATAACTTGCTTCTTCACTCAGTGATAATGCCATTATCTCACTCCGAAGTAACAAACAGATCCAGAGAAGGAAACTCCTGGTTGTTATAATGGCATCCACTCTGCCTGGGTAGGCATCTGCCTACCCCTAGTGAATGGGGGCTGAGAAGTCTCCGGATGCAAGCTCCAGATTTGGGAGAGCAGGCTGTGAGGATAGAAGTGGTATGTCCCATCCCTGGAGTGGGGAGCCCTCTGGTCCCTGGGGCTGCCTTCCATGGTCATGCTCAGGGGAGTCTCACAGGTCCTGAGGAATAGTCAGGAAGGGAGCCCCTGTCCTGTGCAGAGAGCTGAGCACGAGGGGGCATGTGTCTGTCCCCTGCAGCCCAGAGGAAGTTCCTCTAGGGAGACCTGAGTGTCCCCAGAAGGCTTAAGGTCTCATGTGGAATGTGCCTGATACGATGTAAGCTCTACCTGGATTGGAACAGATTTGGAAGTTTCTGGGATACATTCTTCCAGTATCCAGGGATCAAGGTGACAAGGCTGAGAACCTAGAGTTTGACTGTTGAGCCCAGGAGGAACATACGGCAGGTCTTGCTCTCCTTTCTATGTCGCCTGCTACCCAACAGGACCTTTAACCCCACTTCACTCCACTCCATCTCCATCAGGCCCTTCTTGTCTTCTATCTTCATGTAATACCAGTTTAGACTTCAGGGTCTCTTATGGGAACTTCTCTGTTGCCAGTATCCTCAACTTACCTGCCCCATTTTCTCACCTTTGCACACTCCAGGTGAATTCCAACCTAGGACCTGGTGGCTGGCCTCTGTGTGCTGTTGAGAAAACCCCACCATCACCCAGGCTGGTGTCTCTATTAATGCCTGGCCTCCAGCCTTCTGTGGGCTCTCAAACCTTCTGGAAATCTTGCTGTTTCCTTGGTCACATCCCTCTCCTATTCTCCACAGTAGCTCTTTCAGACCAACTCTGCCTCACAGAGAGAATAGTTCTTGGTCAGGGTCTCCCTTAAGTTCCTGCTACAAAACTTACAAACTTAACCTGTGTCCATTCTCCCTTCTCTCCCAACAAAACGGTGTTATAAGCCCAGTCCCCTCCACCTTGTGCCTTGGACCAGCCTTCCTTGCCTCCCACTCAGGGACTTTAAGACCAGCTTCTTCTCTTCCTTGTATCTTAAACCTCTTTCTATTAACATTAACCCATCACATCTCTCACATCTTACTAAGCTCCTCCAGTCAGTCACAAAGACCTATCGGTCCCAGCTTCTGAACATCCATCGCATCTGTTCTGTTTCGCTCTGTTTCAACAGCCATCCCATTGTCTAAGCCTCATCATCTTGCATCTGGACTATGGCATTAATCAACGAACTGATTTCCCTACCTCCATTTTGGCCCCTTTCAATTAATTCTCTGTGCTGCAGGCAGAATAATTGTCCTAAACTGCAATTCTGATCATGCCATTTCTCTGCTAACAACCCTTTACTGGCTTCCTTTTGGCCTTGAGAAACTGTGACACCTGCTGAGGAGCTGCTGAAGCCTGGGACTGATCGAGGGTCCCTCTCTATCTGCATCCCCTTGCCTCTTCCCAGAGAATGCTCCGGTAACAGCTACGCAAACCCTTCATGGTTCCTCGAAGGAGTCACGTTCTTTTGTCTCTGAACTCTTCTTCTATTCCTTCTTTCTGAGACACTTCCCACCCTCTCTAGCTTGGCCAGCTGCTTCTTATCCCTCAGCTTCAGCTGAGAAATCACTTCTTCAGGGGCTGTTTGGCCATTTCTTATTCTTTTTTCTCGGAAGGCTAATTCCGTCTCCATACTGCAGCCAGCAGTGAGCCCCAAATCTTATTCGTGTCAGAGTACTTCTCTGATTAAACTCTTCCCATGTTTCTCAGTGTCACGAGGACAAAGTCCAAATTCCTCGGTTGGGCTGCCAAGGCCATGGCGCAGACAGGAATAAGGAGGAGGAATTTTATGGGAGAAAGATGAAAGCTCCCTTTCACGTGACTCTCATTTTCTCATGACGTGGGGGCCATATTGCCTACAGAGAGTGGTGTTGGGGGTGATGCTGGGGTGTGAAGGGAGCGGAAGGAAGTCGAGGGTCACTGAGGGAGCAGAAACTGACCAGGGGAACAGTGTAACTGATGAGCTGTGTTGTGGACACACTTGAGATTGGTGAGGAATTCATGGTGATGCCTGGCTGCCTGGCTCTGCAGACTTCCCTAACGATGGCTCACTGTGACCTGGCAGGTTCAGTGAAGGCAGATGGGTGGATTTGTCTGCAGACTGAGGTTTGCTGGGAGAGTGGTACCAAAGGGACAGAGGGCTAAAGAGTCGAGGACTCTTTCAGGAGTGGGTGAAATGAAGGGTCACAGAATCTGAACCAGCAGGGAGATGAAGACAGGAAGGGGAAGTAAGAGAGGAAGGGGTAGATTTTTAGAGAGAATGGAGGGGCTGGTGGACAGCTGGTTGCAATGTGGGGCAAGATGGTGTTTAGTGAGATGCTTTAAGCAAATAAGCTGGAGGTGGGAGGTTGTGGGGGTGGGCTTTAGTGATTGAAGCAGTAGAATTTTGGCCCTGTCTGTGCTTTGGCTAGCTCTTACTGTTTCGGTACACGTTCCACTTGGCTGTGTAAATGCCAACTCTCCACTGCTCTTTGAAATCGGCCCTTTGCGGGCATGAACCATATTCTTCATCTGGCAACCTTCCCAGGAGAGCCTGACACAGGCCTTGCCTACAGTAGCTGCTCATCTGGCTGTTTGTGCCATGTAACCCTTCCTCTTCCCCATTTTCTAGGCCTCTGTGTTTCTGTTTTCCTTTAGTTTCTTAAAAGAAATATTGTAGAAGAGTGTAATCTTAGCTGAAAAGAAACAGGATT
The DNA here is from genome assembly GCF_902729225.1 of Pteropus medius. Taxonomy (NCBI): domain Eukaryota; kingdom Metazoa; phylum Chordata; class Mammalia; order Chiroptera; family Pteropodidae; genus Pteropus; species Pteropus medius. Next base: position 192,059 of record NW_024340701.1, on the reverse strand, counting down.
TCTTCCCATATTACAGGATGGAGAAGTGTTCTCTGGTCCTCTAATGGCCCAGGAGTTGGTGATAATGATAGTTGGTGATAATGATAGTTCCCTCTTAGGAACCCAGGAAGAGTAAGAATTTCTGGAGCAGCCAGTGTGTGGAGACTCAGGAGATTCAGGGTCCTCCGTGGACAGTAACCTAACTTCTCTACCTTTCCCAATTATAGGTGGCTCTCTCCTTGTTCCTTGCATACACATTGCCATCTAACCAAGTTGGAGTCCTTCATCCAGCAAAGCACGTACTATCTATCAGGCCTATGTTAGGAACTAGGGACGCACAGGTGAGAAGACCCAAACCTTGCCGGGAGGAGCTCACCAATGGACTAAGGAGATAGGCACACAGAGAAGGGATTGCAGACTGGTGTGTACAGTTGAGGCTTTGGGGCTAGAAAAGGGATAACTCGCTAGTTTAGGGGGAGAGGGTCAGGGAAGACTCCCAGAGAATGTGGTTCCCTAGAGAACTGAGTCTTGAAGGACAAGGAGGCAAGAAGAGAGAACATATGGAGGCTGGAGAAATGAGAACAATGTGAGGTCAGGACAGTCGTTCAGTATGTCTGGCTCACAGGGTGCGTTGAGGGAGAAGGAGGCCAAATGGCGCTAGAAAGTCTGCAGGTTATCTTGAAAGAGGATCCTAGGTAAATCTGCATTTTCATTTTAGGATTGTCACTGGAGCCCAAGTGTACATGTTGGGGTTGGGGAGAGGTGGATTTGAGAGGAGAAAAGAGCAAAAGTAGGAAGAACAGTAATTTGTGCTGCTGCACAAATAGGCAGAGATGAAGAGGACTCTGTCTGGGTAGTGGATGTGTAAGTGTGATTACCACACAAATATCTGCGCAGGAAGTCTGCCGGAGTTGATGTGTGCGTTGGATGCAGGGTGAGGAAAGAGCGAGGGTGCCCTCTGGGACCACGCTGAAGGTTCCGACCTGCACGCTGAGTGAATGGCGAGGGATGGAGGAGCTAGCTCAAGACAGAGAGGAACGGCATTCAATTGTGAAGACGTAGAGTCTGAGGTGCCTTGGAATACACAGTGCTCCTGGACACGCCCTATTCCTTCTGCTCCCGTGGTTCCCTCCCTGGGTCGGCAACGCCCTGCCCCGCATCCATCAGCTCAGAGTTTTCTCCAGGAAATTGCCCTGATCTTGGCAACTGAAAGCAATGTTCTCTTGTTGGGGCCTCTGTAACTCTACTTTCAACATCTCTTAGGAGACGCTCTGGCTTCTCTGCCTCTCTGTCCTCAGAGGCTTCACGTAATCTGCACCTTGTGAGGCAGGAAGTGATGAAACGATAACTGACACTCTTGAGTGCTCTTCCAGTGGAACTTTGTCCTTGCCACCCAGGAAGTGTCCCCGCCCCATAGAAGGAGAGATCCCTTCTAGGGTGAACCCCAAGCAGGAAGTGACTCTTACTGCCCAAGGGGGTTTCAAATACCCCTCCCATGCCCAGGAACCCAGAGGCAGTCCAGCCAGTGCAGAGATTACACAGACCAGGATGTTCTAGTTTCAGAGGAGGGGTCGGGTGCCGCAGCCTCTGAGGAAACCAGCTGAGAAAACCCCAATACTTAAGCTTTCATCTTGAACCGGCACATGAGCAAATGCCAAGGACTCAGCCCCCACTTCTCTCCCTGGGAACAGAAACCCACAACCTTCCGGAAGCTGAGCACCCCTCCCCGCAAGTCCTCTCCAGCTTCATAGTACCCAAGAGGACAAACCACAGGCCTGAGGACACCTTTAAAGCAACTTCTGTCATCCTGAGATGGGCACAAAGTATTCACTTTGGAAGGGGTGGATGTGAGGAAGGGGAAGGGTATCTAGGTGAGATGGGAACGTGAGGACAATAACGATGATAGCAGCCACCACTTTTATCGCACATCTCTTACGTGCCCAGTCCTTCCATACATGACGTCATTTGATCCTCACAATTGATTATCATGACCATGACCATGACTCTCCAGAAACCGAGGCTCAGAGAGGCTAAGTCACTTGCCAAAGTTTCCCCAGCTGGTAAGTGGTAGAGGCAGGATTCCAGTGCAGGCCTGTCATACTCTGGAGCCCGTGTTCTCTCCATTGTGCCACCAGTTACTCTCCTCAGTGAAGACTTGCTGGTGCAGTCTCTGGGGTGGGCAACAGTCACTTCTGGGGAACTCTCTGACGGGTGGTAGAGGGCAGGATTGGCTTTGAAGGGCAGTGAGAACAGGGGACAAGAATCTCCAGGGATCTAACACACTTCTCTGCACAGACCCTAGATACAGACTCTGACAGTTCCATGGACTTAACACCCACTTCCAAGAATATGCACACTCTTCTCCCCACGGTGTGGATGTGTGGGTGCACTTAGGCTCCCATCACACATCGCACAACCCCACAGAAAGACTGGACAGTCCTGGGGACATATACATATTGTATACACTCCCCATCCCCTTTGCATGTGCACACACACACTCGTATACACACTCACTCACGCCCTGGCAGAGCTCTGTGGAGGATGAGGCAGGCTGTGGGAAGGGGTCCGGCTTGGTCAGATGAGGCTGGCGATGCTGGATGTGGTCTCATGACGCTGGCCAGCAGACAACCGTCCTGAAATGCTGAAGATGCTGACATTGTCTCTGTGGGTGGAGGGGGCGGCTGTGCGGATGGTGGGGCAGTGTCCACTCACGCCCACTTGATATAGCAGCAAGCCCAGCAGCAAGAGCGAGCCGGAGGCAGCCAGGGCAATGCCTACAGACAGCATGACGGCCAGTGGCCGGGCAGGGGCAGGGGCAGCGGCCAGCCCAACCAGTGTCAGGCCAGTGACCAGCAGCACCAGGCCACTGAGCAGTACCACGAGGGCGTCGGCACCGCCACCACTGCGCAGCAGGGCCACGTGGTGAGGCTGGCGTATGCAGTTCATGTCCTGCATAGCCGAGCTCATTAGCTGCTTAACCAGAACCAGCAGGGCCAGCAGGCAGAGCACGGTGCCCACTGCCAGTCGCCACTCTCCTGAGCGGCTGCTGGTGGAGGCGAGCAGTACCACACCACCTGCCCCACATCCTGCCACAAGGCCCACAGCCACGGCAAAGCAGAGTGCTGAGCGCCGAGGCTGCTGGGACCACCACAATTCCACCTGTTCCACCAGCATGTCTGGGGGCGGCCCCCAGCCGGGTGGGATTCGAGCTTCTCTTGCAGACATGGCTGGGTCTGGCATGCGTCGGGTCAACAGGCAGTACCTGGGGTTAGAGGGTGTGGGTCATGGCCTGGAGCCCCCACCACCTGCTTGGCAGCTGGAGGTCCAGAGTCCTATTCCTCTCACAGTCCAGGGTAAGGTCACCAACATCTGCGGAGGAGAATCACAGCTGTTACCTCCCCAGCCCACCTGGCCCCATGGTCTCTCCTGAGGGCTATAGGATGACCCCTGGAATCCTCCCATGCCCCTGAACCGCCCCCCCCACCCCAGGAAAGCCCTTTCCCCAGCACTGCCCTTGGGAATGCCTCTCCAATGGCCCTAGGAGAGCTCCCTCACATAAAGCACCACCACCGCTCCAGGGAAGCCCACTTGCCCAGCCCCTGACCTCTCTGGCTCTCTCAGTTGCCTGTCTCATCCCAGCTGGCCGGGGGAACTGGTGCCACGGTGGACGATGACGAAGAGCCAGAGATAAAGCCTCATTCAGGATCCAACTCACATGGCTTCAGCTGTCACTGCTGACTCCTAAGGGGGAGGGCTGTGGGGCGGGAGGGGGCTACAACTTAACCCTTCTGGAACCAGCAGCCTGACACCAGTTCTTCTCTCTTATGGCTGTGGCCTCTTCTCTGTGGGTTAGGGTCTGACCCCTAACACCCTCCTTCCTCAAACATCCCATCAAATCTCACAGCCATGGCTGCTGGTTCCCAAATCCCTCTCTCTCTCTCAAACCAGGATCTTCCTCCCGAGCTCTAGATTCATAAGCCAATAGTCACCTTGATGTCCCATAGTCACCGCTGATGCAACACGTCCAACCCAAGTTCGTCATCTTACCCCAAACCTGCTCCTCCTTTTGTACTCCTCACCTATGCACATTCAGGAGAGGCCACCTCTACACATTTCTCCATCCTGTTCCCTGCCCTCATCTCCACTGCTTCCAGCTCTGCTTCCCACCCCCACCTCCTCACGGGTCTTCCTGTCCCCCACTCTTCCCCCTCTCACCACCTCCCAATGCAATTCTCTTGCAAGATTCTTCTAAAGTGGTGCAAAGGGAAAGGGGGGCTCTGGATTTGAGCCCCAGCTGCAGTCTTTACCACCTGTGGGGACTCGGGTGAGGGACCTCACAGTGGTTACTCATTTAACATGTCTGGGAGGCCAGTCAGCAGCTGGGGTTCCTGTCTCCAAGGAGCCCCAGGTACAGCAGGTGTGTTGGTGTGATAAATGCTGGGTGCGGGTTAGTCAGAAGCGGGGCCTGTGGGAGGGTGAGGGAAGCCCCTATGAGTTCACTTCTTAGAGCCCCAGGCTCCTTATTTGAAAACTGAAGACAATAATGTTTATCTTGAGGAGTGGGGATGAGTCATTTGATATCTCTATTTCAGAATTCCAATGGGAATTCTGGGGCCTGCATAGATGCCTAAGCATGCTTTTTGAATAAAAGAACACAACATTCTCCCCTCCAGTTCGGGATAGGATTCCTGCTTTATACACGGGACACAAGTCCTGGATCATTCCAGGAATGTGCCTACATGGCTGTACATGGGTTACACCCCTGAAGAGGTGTCTGTCCTCCACAACCAGGGGCTGCCAGGCAACCTGGTGGGACAGGCAGGTGCAGGTGCTCCCAAGAGAAGTAGTAGGGGGTGGGGCGGGGAGGGGCCCTGGAGTCAGTCCCATATTCCCTAGAGCGGTGACTTCACTGGGCTGAAAGTGCTTGCACAGGTGTGCTGGGACAGTTGGGTCAGGCTGGGGTGGGGTGGAGGTTCTCAGGGATGGGACAGTGAGAGAAGTTGGGGACGGTGGACGTAGAGGGGATATGGGGCACTCACAAGCCTGGAAGTGCTGGATCCGATCCTAGCCGGGCAGGTAGGTGCTCCAGCTCCGTTTCCGGGGAGGTGCTTCACCTGAGTAACCTGCACCCAGGTAAGCCCTGGGGTGTGTTTGTGGTGGTGGGGGGGAGGGGAATCAACAGGTGTTTCCTAGGTAGGGCTTGAGCTGATTGGCTGACGTGGCACTGCTCCTTTGCCTGCAAAGGCATTCCTGGGAAGGGAGGGGCTTCTGTCAGCTGCAATAAGGGCTCGAATACAATTCCCAGACCTGGGCAGCAGGAGAAATGCTGTCTATTTGCCCCAGAGCCTGGGCCCTAACCCGCTCCAATCCTGTTTTAGCTTTAGCCCCAGCCTCAAACCTAACCCCCACCTCAGCTGCAGCTTCAAATGCTAACTGGATCTTCTAGCCCCAGCTCCTTCCCCACATCTCAGCCCCAACTCGGAATCTTGAATTCCAATCTCAACCTCCAGCCTTATTTCCAAATCCAATTCCAGCCCCTGCTCCAAGTCCCAACCCCAAATCTGGCTTGAAACCTCAGCTCAAGTTCTTCACCCTAACCCCAGCTCCAGATTCTGGTATTAGGTCCTAGACCTTACCTTCACCCTCAGTGCCTACCTTGCCTCCCGTTCCTGGATCCAGCTCCCAAATCCTAAGTCCATCCTAAGTCCGAGCTCAAACCCTGCCTCAGCCCCAATTCCAACACCAGCTGACCTGCAAACCCAGCCACAATTCTCATCCTTTCCTTGGCAGTCCGGAGAATAACAAGCGGAAAGCACAGGTGGAACAGCAGGTCTTCTGTGGCTCCAGGCACTCTTCCCCACCTCCACACTCCGTGAGCGACAGTGCCCCAGACATGTTTTGGGGTATCTGTTCACAATGACCATCTTCACTGCAGAGACGAACCCCAGCAACCAGGAGTCTATTTTGTGATCCACCCCTTTGGGTACTGGTAGCCAATGGTGGGCACTCATAGGTCCACTGTTCAGAACTAGAACCTTGTCCCAATTTAATCCATTTACTACATCAGTTCACACAGTAGGTGCTTTGAATGTACTAGTCTACACTTGTTGCCCCTGCCAAATTTCACCAACTGACACATACTAGATAAGCAATACATTCGTATTAAATTCTTATCCATGACCGGTCATCAGGTGATCAGGACCATTCGTCCTTCCTGCTGTCCGGTACAGAACAGGGTTGTTTCCTTGTAAATCTTCTCCCAGCCCAGCTCAGCTCAGGTGAGGCTGACAGCCTCTCAGACACACTCAAAGCATAAGCAGGCCTCCAAACATCCAATGGTCTAGGGGAGCTCACCCCAATAGAGCTCAGGGAGAATGAACCCCACTCTTGGTCCTGACATGCCTTCTCTCTCACCTCTCACTCCAAATCCAGAGCAATGAATGCAAGGGGGCCCTATGTGAACACACAGATATTCCCAGGCCCACCTGGGCCCCTCAGTCCCTCTTGACAGCAGCTGGTGGGAAATGGCTGGTTCTGCTTTGTGTGGGGAAAGGTAGACTAATGCCAGAACCTCCCAAGGGGCAGGGTCTTTGGTGCTGGGAGAACAGGATGGCAGACGAGGTGCAGCTGGGAGCTCATACCATCTGGCCACAGCTGATGCTGACCCTAGAAGATGGGCAGGGGAGCCAGTGGATGTCTGGGGCCCAGAGAGGGCAGCCTCCAAAGGCACCGATTGTCAGATCAGAATTGAACGAGTCCCCAGAGCTCAATGATGGACTGTAACCAGGACAAGAGTGGAGATCATATGCCAATGCCTCGCCACTTGAGTGACCAGGGAGGTTCCTAAGGCTGCTGCAGGAGAAGGTGACTGCCAGACCCATTCCATCAGTGAGGGGTCAACTGGCTGAAGGGACTCTGTGAAGGAGGAGGTGGCACCAGTGAAGTGAGAACCTCCCCATGGGATCAGGATAGGGAAAGCAGAGGGAGGTCTCAGAGGCAGCAGCCACCCAATCAATGCCACCAAAAGGTTGGCGTAGGAACATGGGAGACAGAACATGGAGAGGTAGACAAGATTGTACCTCTGGCCCAAGATTTGCTAGCATGAGGCTGTGATCATCCTTGTGCTGCCAATAAAACACCTTGCTGACCTGCTGGCCAAGGCACCAGGCCCTACTAGGGTGGGCCTCTCCTTGGCCTGGGCTTTCTCCTCCTCTTTGCCAGCTGGACCTCAGCCAACCACTGAGCTTAGCTGAGAGGTGTCCGCTCCTTTTACTTCTAGTTTAGACTCTCCAGGTGTCACAATCCTAAAACTGCCGCCACTTGGCCCGGTGTTCTGTTTGGGCGCCTCTAGTGCAGGCTTAAGAGCATGGGATGTGGAGGCCATCGGGCAGATGGCCTGTAATCCTGGCCCCGCCAGTGTGAGCCTGTGTCAGTGACTTCACTCCTCCGTGGTTCTGGTTTCCTCATCTGTAACCTAAGGCCCATCTTGTAGGCAAAATGTAATGCCTTGATTCTAGGGTATTTTTAAGTTGAAAAATCTGTCATTTGAGAGTTGCTACATCCTAGTCACAGTGAATTAATTTCCCTTGGCCCCTGAGAAGAGCCTCCATTTCTTTTGGCGTGTTCCTTCTTCCCGGTTCTTCTCCCCACCTCTTTGCGTGGCTCTCTCCAGTCCTAAAGTCAGGAGAAGTCACCTCTCTGCATCTCCACTGCTACCACGTTGGTTCCAGCGACTGTCCTCTCACATGTGGTCAGCCACAGTATCCTCCCAACTGGTCTCCCTGCCTCCACTATCAAGTCCTTCAATCAATGCTCTACTCGGATACCTGAGTGAACTTGAAAAACAGAAACAGCCTTTGTCTCCATGGAACTGAGAGCCAAGGAGGAGAGGCAGCATCGGACAAACGAGCAGATATGTCACGGGGAGGGTGATGAAGAAAACGATATGGTAATTTCGAAGAGGGAGGAGGGATCAGGGACTGTCATTCTGAGGAAGTACATTTCAGCTACTATCTGAAGGAGGAGTAGACGTTCACTGAGTGAGGTGTGGAGGCAAGAGCATTTCAGGCATACAAAACTGTGCGAGAAGGCCTGGAAGCAGGGGAGAACTTGGCCTTTTATAGGGATTGAAAGGAGGCCAGTGTGTCAAGAGCTTGGGAAGTGGTGGGGAGTGACTCTCAGTGGCTCAGCATGGGCCTCTGTAATGAGTCTTCAAGACTCTGCACCATCTGGCCCTGCCGACCTCCTTAACTTCATTTTGAGTCAGTTTCTTCTGCAAAGGTAAAGCCAAGGTGCGAGTTTGGAATGGAGAAGTCTGAGTCCCAGAAATGCCCATCTACCCAGCGTGATAACCTAGTGGGCTGTTGTCTTAGTGGATGAATGTCTCAAGAGGTATCTGAATTATTCCCTGCTCCCTGGGCCTGGTCTCCCAGTGCGCAGAGGACATGGTGGGGTACATGTTGGTCTGGAGGGGATAGGCTGGCTGCTGTGACAGGCTGTGGGCTGGGGGTGGGGGGGGGGAATTAAAAAGGAGAGAGTCCCACGTGTAATTTGCTTTGCGGCTTCTGCTGTGTACCTTCCTTCTGCTCTCCCTAGCCCTCAGGAGAGCCTTGCCAAGTGTGACAGCTATGTCTCAGCTCTCATTGGGGAAACTAACCCAAGAGTAGTACCCACGGTTGGGGTATGGCAGGTTGGGGAAGTTGGGGAGATGCTTTGGAGATTCCAGGTTTAAGACAGCCATCAGGGATGAGCAGGGACTGGGAGCTTAAATATTTGTTATTTGGGTATTAGAAGGGTGCCTGGCCTCTGCAGCTGGGGGAATACAGGGACACCTTTGCTCTTCAGTGCATAAAAAGTGTTTTTTCTGGTATGTGTGGCTGGGTCACCCAGTATGGTGCCCAGAGGAAGAGGTGTCCCATAGAAATGGAAGAGTGGAGTAGGGCCCTGAAGAACAAGGGTGACAAGTCTAAAGTGGCATGGAAGTAAGAGGAATAATTCTAACAACAGGGTCAGCAGATGAGGGAGACTTGGAGTAACTCTAGTAACTTTGCCATGTTCATTATTTTACTCTCATCGTGACACAGACATAAAAATCCTCAGAAAACCTTATCAAGTTTCATAAAGGAGACGAAAATGTAGGTGGCTTTGTCTGGTCCTGACTTGAATGGCAGAGGAGAAAGGCAGGTCAGAAGTGCAGCAGGGAGTGATACGTAGAGTGAGAGCAGGTAGCTCGTTCTTGAAGCCCAGAGAGGAAAGGGGGCAGTAGGGAAGCTAGCTCCAAGTTCGGTGTGATTTCCGCAGGGACAGGCAGTGGTTGCTCTGGATGAGCTGGAGCCCCCAGTCTTCAGGGTCCCCACTTTTTCTTCCCCCTTCTTCAGCTCCCTGTCTAAGCAGAGAGTTGGACACAGTTGTGGGCAAATCCCTTTATTCTGAATGCATCCCAAATTCCTGAAGGCAGGAGAAAGAGGCTGGTGTGGTCAGTGCCGCGGGGACGGCAGCCCACAGTTGGCCCGGGGACGGATGCACAGTGCTTCTTCTAGTGTGGCCGGAGATGGCTCATCAGAGGGGGTCACTTGGTCTGCACCTCAAAGTCCGTTTCTGACCTGGTGAGGGATGGAAGCCGAATTACAGCGACAGGGTGGAACCCCGGGACCTGCTCTTGTTCTTGGATCTGGTCTCTGAGGCGCTGGATTTCTAGGCGTTGCATTTCAATGATTCTCCCAGTTTCTTCTTGTTCATTTAGTCTCATGGTAGGAGCGATGCCGGGCGTGTCCTTGCTGGGCACTGCAAGGGACAGAGCAAGACTAATGTGGGCCTGTCACTGGACTGCAACAAAGCTTATTTGAAACCAGCTTATTCCCCCTTTCTCCCTCCCGGTCCCCTCAAACTTTTATTGACCACCTACACTGGGGTAGACACTCAATCCCAGATGCCAGGGATATACAGATAAGCTATTTCACTGTCTAGCAGAGTTGGAGAAGAGACATACTTCAGAATGATATGATAAAGGCTGTACCCCAGAGTTGAGTCCCATGACCTCAGCCAGGCCCCTCTCCTGAGCCCCCCAATTTGCCTGCCTTGAGGCCCCCACCACTGCAGGCTGCTCATTCTCCCATTCCCCACACCCCAAGCAGGTGGCACTCTCCTGCTGACCTGGGTTGGCATCCATGCTGCCCGTCTCCGACTCAGGTCAAAGCCCTGCTCTGGGAGGCAGACCCCTCTCTACCCTTCTTGATGTGGCCACTCCTACTCACATTCTTGAGGACCTTCCCTGTGATTCTCAGTCATCCTCATGTGCTGCCATCGCCCTGGGCAATGCTGGTGTCCTAGAGGGTTCAGGGCTCATCCCATTACCTCACCTCACAAGGCTGGACTCTCAGCATCAATGTCCTTGACCTCCATACCATGTCAACACCCACTCCTGTGGCTTCCCCTCCTTCATCACACCCAGGACCCTGCATCTTTTAAATCTTTCACTCTCCTATCTTTCAGTACTCCATTCTCTTATCACAACCTCTCTTACTGCCTTATGCTCAAGACATTTGTTCTTTGAATTTAGACCCCTTTTTCCTGGACAACTCCATTTTTCATCTACCAAGTGGGTTCCTTTATCGATTCACTCCCTTTTCTGCCCAGTTAGACCCTGTTAGAAACAGTGAGTTTCTTGCACCATTTTCTCGTACCACCCAGATGCCTTCCACTTCTGCCCCATGTGCTCCGCATAGCCCAAACCCGAGACGATCCAACCACACAGTGTCTCCACTTTCACATCTGGCCTGGTGTGTCCTACTGAATTCTTGGTTTCCAAACCCCAGACAGACTTCATGTCCACGGTCAGCAAACCCTCTCATTCTCCACAGCAGCACTTCCAAACTTCACTCTAACTCTTCTCCCCAACTCTTTAAAAAAAAATTGTGGTAAAATATGTATAACATAAAATTTACCATCTTTTAAGGGTACAGTTTAGTATTGTTAAGTATATTCACATTGTTGTATAATTTATCTCTAAAACTCTTATCTTGCAGAACTGAAACTCTGCACTCATTCAAATACAACTCCGTATTCACCCCCTACCCCAGGGTCTGGCACACCATTCGGCTTTCTATCTCTATGTATTTGACTACTGCTCTAGGTACCTCAGATAAGTGGAATCATGTAGTATTTGTCTTTTTGGGACTGGCTTATTTCACTTACCATAATGTTCTAAAGTTCATTATGTTATATCGTATGTCAAAATTTCCTTCTTTTTTAAGGCTGAATAATATTCTATTGTATGTATATACTACACTTTATTTATTCATTCATCTACTACTGATAGACACTTGGGTTGCTTCTACTTTTGGCTATTGTAAATAGTGCTGTTCTGAACATGGATGTACAAATCTCTTTTTGAGACGCTATTTTTAATTCTTTTGGGTATATACCCAGAGTGGAATTTCTGGTTCATATTGTAATTCTATTTTTAATTTTTTGATGAACTGATGTACAGTTTTCCATAGTGACTATGCTGCTTTACATCCCCACTGATATAGTACACTAGGTTTCCAATCTCTCCAGATCCAGATCCGTGCCAACACTTTTTATTATTATTTTTTGTTTGTTTTTCTTTTGGTTTATTTTGATGGTACCCGTCCTAATGGGTGTGAGGGAGTATTTTATTGTGGTTTTGATTTATATTTCCCTAATGATCAGTAATGTTGAGCATCTTTTCATGTGCTTGTTGGCCATTTGTATATCTTCTTTGGAAAAACGTCTACTCAAGTCCTTTGCCCATTTTTAAATCTTGTTGCTGTTGTTGTAGAAGTTCTTTATCAGATATATGGCTTGTAAATATTTTTCTCCCTTTTTATGGGTTGTCTTTTCACTCTCGTTGATAGTGTTCTTTGATGCACCAAAGTTTTAAATTTTGATGTAGTCCAATTTATTTTTCCTTTCGTTGCCTGTGCTTTTGATGTCATATCTAAAAAATCCTTGCCAAATCCAATGTCATAAAGCTTTCTCCCTATGTTTTTTTTTCTACGATTTTATAGTTTCAGCTCTTACATTTAGGTCTTTGGTTTATTTTGAGTTAATTTTTGTATATGATATAAAGTAAGGGTCCAACTTCATTCTTTTGTGTATGGATATCTTGTTTTCCCAGTACCATTCTTTGAAAAAACTGTCTTTAGCCCATTGAATAGTCTTGGCATCTATGGTGAAAATCTTTTGACCATACACGTGAAGATCTATTACTGGGCTCTCTATTCTATTCCATTAACCTATATGTCTGTTTTTATGCCAGTATCACACTATTTTTATTACTATGCTTTGCAGTAAGTTTTGAAATCAGTGTGAGTGTGAGACCTCCAACTTTGTTCTTTTTCAAGATTGTTTTGGCTATTCAGGGCACATTGAGATTCAATAGGAATTTCAGGATAGATTTTTCTATTTCTGCCAGAAAACATTATTGAGCTTTTGGTAAGTATTGCATTGAACTGGTAGATTGCTTTGGGTAGCATTGACATGTTAACAATATTTAGTCTTCCGATTCATGAACATGAGATGTTTTCCACTTATTGGTGTCTTCTTTAATTTCTTTCAGCAGTGTTTTGTACTTTTCAGTGTAAATGTCTTTTGCCTCCTTGGTTAACTTTACTTCTAAGTATTTTATTCTTTCTGGTGCTATTGTAAATGGAACTGTTTTCTTAATGTTCTCTTCATGTCTTTGTTAGTATATAAAAATGCAACTGATTTTGTGTGTTGACTTTGTATTTTGCAACTGGAATTTTTGATCCTTTACATGAAACCTCTCCCTATTCTCTTTGGAATTTTGAGGGTTTTTTTTTTTTGTATTCTGGTGTTTTGGAATTTCACGATGATGGCCCTGGTAAGGGTCTATCTTTAACCATTGTACTGGATACTAGGTGGATCTAATAGCTTCTTAAAGAATTTCCTTCTTGTTTTCAGCCCCACCTTTACCCCCACTTCCGGAGATATGGCTTTTGCTAATTCCTCAGCCTTTTGAGGGTTCTGTAATGTGTATTAGATTTCCACTAGCTTTCCTACTTCTGGTTTAGGAGTCAGGTTTCTTGTGCCTATGAAGCTGGTTACCGCTATGTATCCATCTTCCAGCTTTCAAAATTTTGTGTGTCTTGTTTCCTTTAGGGTCTTCTTTGACCTTATGGTTTATTTACGACATTTTAGTAGGTTTTCAAGTAGCCATCTTTAATGAGAAGTTCTAATGATATAGTTTTAATAACTGAAAACAAGCAGATGTGTCTATTAGAACCGTTAGTTAATTGTGTGAATGAAAACTTAATAAATGCTGCTAAAACTAAAATGATGGTTTGGGGATGGCAACCTTTCCTGTTTGGATAAAGAATTCTTAAAAACCAACTGAATTGGTCACTTTCTTAAACAACTTGAAGACGTATATTTTGAGCTAACTTGTCTTGTTGGGCCCATGTTCAAAATCAGAGGTCAGACTTGGGTTCTTTATAATCAAGGCAAAAAACTGATAATACCTATTGTCAACTGTTATGAACAAAATCTTCCATGAGAAAAGCTATTATCGCACGAATGATATGATGTTTGGTTTGCTTCAAAATAATCCACAGAGGGTGTGGGAGGAAATAGCTGGGGGGTGGAGATACTGATGAAGCAAGAATGACAGAAATTGATACTTGTTAAAGTTGGGGAATGGATTCATTCGATTTTTCTCTAAATTTTTGTATTTGTCTAAAAAGTTCCATGATAGTAATAAGAAAAATCTAGATATATCATACATCATCCTGAGGAGGTCTCAACTAATTATTTTCTAGGATGCTTGGGCATATTTGAAGTACTTTTTTTAAAAAGAAGTTTTGCAATTGTTCACAGGCATATCTAGGCTTCACCTCCAACTGAAGATGTTTTCACCTCCAAGAAGTCAAGTATCTCAGTCTTTATAAAACATGCTGTATTCTTATGTCAGTTCTTTTGACCTAATATTGACACTTACGGCACTACTCAGAGTTTATGGTTGTCTTAAGTTTTCTTCAACTCTAATAAAAAGGGCACATGAGACAGCAAAATTATATATATGTATACAATTTTGTAATAGTTTAAGACTCATGAGAAGCTATGAGAATAGTACAGAGTTCCTGTGTATTCTTCAGCCACTTTCCCCCAGTGATAGTATCTTATATAACCATAGTACATGAGAAAACTGGTATTTGAAAGATCTAGTCTACAGCCATGGGATGTTCCTGTTCATCAAGGTTTTTCAGGTTTATTCCTGAATGTAAATCACCAGAAAACAATATACTTGAACCACATTGGCTTCATTTTAGAAATACCTTATACTCATGGTTTTTATTGACTGTCCAAATAAGAAATAGATACCTGAAGAATGTTTTTTTTTTTTAATTGTCTGAAAACCTGCAGTTATAGACTCTCCCTTTCATAAGCATCCACGTAATAAGTTTTTCATTGAATTTAGTGCCAGGGAAAGGTTTGTTTCTCCAAAAAAGATTCCTTTTTCCATAAATGAGAACCACATAAACGGCCATATTTCTTTGTTCCCCTTTTGCCTTGGCAGTTGGACATTCGGAGGATCTTTGGGTTGTAATTGCAGTAACTAACTCATTTTCTATTTCTAATTTCATTCTTTCCCCTCTCCCTTTAAATGGTTTCTGGTCTTTCTTTTTGTCTTTAATTGTATAGGTCTACAATCCCTTATCCACAATTCTAAAAGACAAAAAACTCTAAAAATGATAAACATTTTTAAATTATGAAGTTTAGTGTGAATATTCATACCTTTCACAACAGAAATACTAAGATGTTTGATTTAAGGGGACTGCCCCAGACTCCTCTAGGGCTGTCATGTGATACACAGTTTACAGTAAGCTCTACGATCTGAAGGATTCTGAATTCTGACACCATAGCTAACTCCAAGGATTTTGTCTGAATGTGGTAGGGTCTTCACAGATCCTTTGGAAAGCAGGTGTGTGGCATGGAGAGGCTCCCAGAAGGCCATGGAGTGGATGTGACCTGATACAGGAGGACACTTGGGAGAGGCAGCCTTGGAAGCCAAAGGGAGACATGCTCGTGGCTGCCACTGATCCCTTGATCCTAATGCCCACCTCCCTTGACCACTGGTGACATTACCTGTCTCTGTAACTTCTTGTGGTCGGACCTTCTTGGTCAGTTTCAAAGCTGCTTCAAGGTCATAGACTTGGGAGCGAGTGACCTTCAGCTCCCTGCGCAGCTCATTAATCTCCTTGATGAGGGAGACATTTTCCTACAAAAAAAAAAGAAAAAAGAAAAAAGAAAAAGGGAGAGAGGAGAGAGAGACAGACAGACAGACAGACAGACAGACAGACAGACAGACAGTGAGAGACAGTGAGTATGGATGGATGAGTGATTATAGGGCACAGGGCCCACCCTGGCCAGGGGCTAAGAGTGCTGGGAATGGGTGAGGCTCTCCTGGACCCAGATTAACTCTGGTTCCTCTATTGGGGCATGAATCTTTACCCTAGCTCATGGCTCAGCCCTTTGAGGTACCAGCTAACTTACCTTCAGGTGGACTCTGGCAACATAAGATACAGACAATGTACACTATTCCCATCCATCCAGGCTCTTTCCAACATCAACAGCAACAACAACACTTCTCTAAGCACTTAATGTGAATTTAATGCATTGAAGTAGCATAATAATCCTATAATTAGATTCTATTACAATCACCATTTTACAGAAGAGGAAACTTAGGCACAGAGAGGCTATGTAACTTGCCCAAATTACATAGACAGCAAGTGACAGAGCCAGGATTCTGACCCTGAGAGTCTGCTTCCAGAGCTCTTAGCTCTTAAATACTGTGCTATGCTTTATTCATTTTTTCTCATTCATTGTTGAACCTACATTTATAGGGTATTTGCCACATGCCTGAGATGGAGACAGAAATAAGACATGGTTTCTGCTCCAACAGCACACTGTTTACTGTGGAACACAGGAAAATGAATAATTAACATTTGCTACATCCTCTGGAAGTTCATTTCTCTTGTGTTTGACAATATCCTTTCGTCCATGCATCCACCACCCATCCAATATTTATTGAGTACTAATTACGTGCTGGGTACTGTACTGACTCTCAAGTATATAGAAAGTGAGACCTGGCCTCTGCTCTTGAGGAGTTTAGGGTTTAGTGAGGATTCTTTGCACAGTTTAGCATGTTGGCTGCCTTGCTGTGACGCAGGAGCAGGGCACAGAGGAAAGGCACAGAACCTTTCTAGGGTGGATTCCTAGGAACTGACCCTGGGGCTGAGGCTTGAAGGAGTTATCAAGGAGAAGGTAAGAGGGTCCCGGACAACTGGAACTGCAGAAGAAAGGCACAGAAATATGGCATGGCTGGCACGTGTGGGGGACTTGCAGCAATTCTGTATCACTGAGATGTAAAGTGAGAGAGGGGAGTACAGAGGAGTGAGGAAGAAGAACATGCTGGAAGCTGGGTGCTGGGGGCTCTGGCAGCGAGCGATCTTTCCTCTCTTCACTCCCCACACTTCAAATTACTGCCTTCCTTTCCACACTCAGCACGAGGGCACTAAGCGTGGCACCATGGAGGCATCTCCATCACCATGGGCCCAGAGAGACACTGGCCACTTTGCTCTTAGAGCCCCATAGTCCCGGTACTCAGCTTGTCACAGCGGTGCCTCTCATGACTGTATAAACGAATTACCCGAAGATCTTGTGAAATGCGGCTTCTGACCTGGTAGGTCTGGAGTCAGTCCTGAGGTTCTGCATTTCTAACCAGCTCCCAAGAGATACTGCCACTGGTCTGTGAGCCAGATCACCTTAAGGGTCTGAGTACCAAAAAAGGCAAATGCAGGCCAAATCTGTATAAAATAGACTTGTGCCAGGAACAAATTGTGCTTCCACTTGGGACATTCTCTCCGGAGTGGTGAGTGTGGAGTCAAAGCCCAGAGAACAGAATGATCTCAAACACTATTCTCACTGAGTTTTGATAAGCATTCTTGGTTATGGGGAAATGCCCATGGAGCCCTAGAGGGAGCAGGTGCTGAACGGGAGACACCCCATTATATTCTTTCCCTCCAGAGCCTCTTTATCTGAGTATGTCCGATGTGCCTTCCAATTTTCAGATAACTTTAGTATTCCTCATTCCTCTCTCTTAGATGCAATGCCCAATCATTGCCAATCCCTCGTCCTTAGGCTAGGCTTTGTGCTCATTTTTGCATAAAGTCAGCAGGTTTTCTTTATCTGATCTTTTACCCTTTTAACCTACCCAGGCCTAGGTGATCAATCCTCCACATTTCCTTTACAGATATTCTCCAGTAGAATCTCTGCCAAGTTTCCTTCCCCTGGAACTTCT
Source organism: Pteropus medius (assembly GCF_902729225.1). NCBI lineage: Eukaryota > Metazoa > Chordata > Mammalia > Chiroptera > Pteropodidae > Pteropus > Pteropus medius. The sequence goes on along the minus strand of NW_024340701.1, from coordinate 174,739 downwards.
CCATGCAAATTTGATATTATGACACAATTGATTAAACACAAATATATTGGTTCTAAGACCTTGGCCTCTACCTTGCCTGTAAGAGGTGCTCCATAAATATTTGTGGAATGGATAAGCAAATGAATAACTAATGCAGCAGATATCAACTTGAATAAGATGAGATTATTACTAAGGAGGAAATTTCAAAATAGGGAGTAAAGGTCAGGCATTGGAGAACAGACATAAAGGAGTCTCGGGAAAGCCGCAGGGAATTCATAGGCAACCTGAGCTCAGGGGCTCTCTCCACTCCTCCTCTTAGGTGGCATCACTCAGCTTCACTACCTTGCCTCATTCAACATAACAGTAGTAAAAAGAATGAAGATTAGAGGCTGAAAGTATCGTTTTCCCAGCCCCCTCCATAAACATCTTCAGTTACGTCTTCTTGGTCATCTCCATCCATTTTGTCACTGAATCCTGTCAATTTTGTGTCTGAGCTGAAACTTGTGTCCACTCTTACCGCTGTGATTTGTAACCAGCTCTCAGCATCTCTCCCCCTGCTGCTATAATGGCCCCAAGTGGAGCTCCTGGCCTGGTTTCTCCCTGTCCCTCCACCCTAGACAACACTGTCACCATGACTGGGACTTCTGGCTCCTGGTGCCTTTTGGTGTGAATGCCTGTTTCCAACTGCCCTGTCAGCCTTGGACACCTCCATGATGCTGGCCACCTGAATGGACCTCCAGGACATGGCTCAGGCTTTATCAGACTGAGGCCTATGACTCAATACAACCCTATTCTCTTGTTCTGTTTGTTTGTTCGTTCGTTCATTCGTTCGTTCGTTCGTTCGTTCATTCATTCATTCATTCATTCATTCATTCATAAAAATCACTTAAGAACCAGTTCCTGAAAGCCTGCTATGCACTGTTCATTGTGTCAGACACAGTAAGTAGGTCTAGCTTGGATCTAATGCCAAGAGATGCCATGAGAGTCTGAAAAGGGGCACTCATCCTGTGTGAGGAAGGCTCTTGGGGAGGTGGGGACAGGAAGAGGGTTTCAGGCCCAGAGCCAAGAGGGAGCAAGCAGGAGCTGAGGCACTAAATGCTTGATGATGATAAGAGTAATAATAACTTCAAGGGTTGATTGGATCCCTGCACCATATCAAACATTTTGCATATATTATCTCATTTAATCCCTACAACACCCTTATGAGGAAGGTGTTATTAGACTCATTTTCATAAGAGGAAACTGAGGCAGTGCATAAATGGAAGAGCTAGGATTCAAATCTGGTTGTTTGCATCCAAGTGCCTGGTTCCTCTGGGACTGTGGCCTCCCATACTCAACTTTCCCACCTCCATTCCAACACCTCTCATAGTATGATGGCAACAGTAGCCCCCAGAAAGAATATGCCGGGCTCCCTAAAGAGTGCTTTCCAGGGTGGTCCATGTACTGAAGAGTCCAGAGGTCACACTGAGGTCAACTACACAGGCATACCTCAGGGGGATATGGCGGGTTTGGTTCCGGACCACCACAATAAAGCAAGTCACATAATTTTTTTGGTTTCCCAGTGCATATAAAAATTATGTTTATACTATACGGTAGCCTATTAACTGTACAATAGCATTATGTCTAAACAAATGTACATACCTAATTGAAAATACTTTGTTAAAAAATGCTAACCATCATCTGAACTGTTGGAAAAATGCTTGACGCAGGGTTGCCACCAATCTTCAATTTGTAAAAAACACAATATCTGTGAAGTGCAATAAAGCGAGGCTCAATAAAAAAGAGGTATGCTTGTATGTTCTGGGTAGCTTCGTGAATTTAAAATGTGAACGCAACAGGTTTGCTTCGCCTTCTATTCCTGATCTCTCCTTGGTCAGGATGGCCTACAAGAAACCCTTCCAACCCTCCAGAACCACACTTAGCTCCTCTGCAGCAGGGAAAATCTGACCTGGGATCCATCAAGTGCCAAGTAGTGGAGTAGGTAAAAGAGACTGGTTGGGGATGCTAGGGTCTGTTTATACAGAAACCCTTCTACAGAAAGCAGCTATACCAAACTGTCCAGGATTGCCTTTGGTCAAGAGCCACGGCAGAGCGCCACATATGGGAACTTACTGGCAGATCTTTCAGATGCCTACGTTGGGCAGAGAAGAGAAGGAATGCCTATAGCACCCCATACTGGCCTTCCATGAGTTGACATCTTTAAGTATACGGCCATGTCTGGCAGTGTGGAAAGAGCCGGCAACTGATCTGGTTATTCTGTGAACTTGGAAGCACTGCATTGGTGGCATCCTTCTGGAACCCATGGCTGGTGGGCTTGCCATCTAATTACACAAGTGAGCCATTTCTCTGCTTCTCTTTCAACCTGCTTCTCGTGTCTAACCTGACTTTTCTATTAATCACTTCTATCTTTCAACCTGCTTCTCGTGTCTAACCTGACTTCTCTATTAATCACTTCTACTCTGAAATGTCTTTGACGTCACAAGTTCCCACTTCCAAGTGCTCTGCATCTCCCTATCACATGGCAGTCATTTTCTGATAGGTTTCCCTGCCACCTTCCTTTCCCCACCAGCCTTCTCACCTGTCAACTGAATTAACCTTGTCAGAACAGATAACACCTCTACCTACTTAAGAAACCTTGAATGGCACCTGCTTATAAGCTCTACACTTCTTGGTGTGGCATGGAGAGCATTTTCAATGTGACCCCAAGCTACTTATGGCTCCAGTGGGCCCTTTCTCCTTGCCTCCATGCTGTGCAATAAAGTAAAGTCTGTGGGCTCCTGGGTCCCCAAACACCCTGAAAGCCTCGCTCTTCGCCACCTGTTCACAGGTCGAGCCCTCTACCTGGAAGGCTCTTCTCCCATTTGCTCCTGGCCCACACTCTACTTACCCTTCGAGGCTCAAATGCTGCTTCCCCTAATTGAAGTCGGCCTCTATGATGAGCTCACAGCACTGGATCCACTGTGTGGAGCAGCGCTTACTTGCATCTTGCTCAAGCTCAAGCTCCCTTCAAGTAGCTCCCTGAGGGTAGGCAGGCTATCATACTCATCTTGGAATCTTCCATGGCTGGCACAGAGCTTGCTATGTAAGAAGCCCTCAAAATAATGTACAGTGCATGAAGAAAGTATGTGTCCTGGATATTTGTATTCCATAGCAACTCTTGTTTTCATATCTGTAAGTGTGCTGGGGAGTGAGTGGGAAGGCCTCACGCTCCTCTCTGAACACACAAATGAGATAGTGACCTCATTTTCTGTGTTTTCTAATGAGCTTCTCTCAGATGCTATGTCTGCCCAGGCCTTCCTTGGCCTTTTTGGATGGAAGTGTCAGGGCCTTGGAACCTGCAGACACAGCTCCTTACCACTGCATACTAGGTATCAGGTGCCCCGGGCCACCTTTTGCGGGGTCTGGGATCAGCTGTGTCTCCAGCCCACAGGCACCCCTGGTCTGTGCTGTGGGGTCTTTCAGGCTCTCCCACTGGATTTTCACCTTGGTTCTTGAATAGGTCTTTAGCTTGGTGGAGCTGAAGTTGGTATTTTCCTCCCCATTTTACTGATAGGGAAGGAGGTTCCTGAAGTGAAGGAATTTACTCAAGGCCTCCCCACAAGCGTGGCTGAAGCAGGATAAACTGGGTCTACACAGTGGCTTCGCCTGCTCATTTTTAGCCTGCCTTGGAACCTTCCTTGCCTGGCCCCGGCCTGGCCCCTCTCCTTCAACTTCAGATCAAAGAAAGAAACAATTTTTGTGATCCAGAACAGTGGTTTTGAAATTTTTTCTTTCTTTTTTAACTTTCCAAACAAAAAAATTATACAGAGCCCACTGTAATAAGCAAGGAGTCTTTTTGGTTGAGGGGTGGAGACCCATGGCCCTGGCTCCCGAGCCCACTCTTGCTCCTTGAAGTTGTCTGGGGGCACTTCTATGGGTGCATAGGGCTCCACAGCATGTGGGGTTACAATGCTGCTCGAGAAAATGCTCTTCCAGGGATTTCTCTCTGATAGGGCTGGGCAAGCGCCCTGTTGGGTCTCCTTTGCTCCCCCTACCCTGACTTGCACCCTGGTCCAGCAGGAGTGGAGCAGGCAGCCTTTGGGGGTACTGAGGAGCAAAAGAGGACATTACACCTGCCCTGAGCAGCTTCATGCTCATGTTTGCACTCTCTGGCTAGCCTGTGGTCTTCCTTGTCTTTCCTTTTCCTTCTCCGAGGACTGACATTTGCTTTGTGTCTCTGCTTGGTGTGGAGAGAGGCACCCGGCCCCTGGAGGACTCCTCAGGCCTGTGCTCTGATAGCAGTGCATAGATAAGAGCTCGGCCACGTCATCATTTGACAACTGCTCTGACAGATGCACTGGTCCCACTGCCCAGCACACTGCTGTCTAGAGCTTGGTGGGCTCTCGATGCTTGGGGGCACTTGAGACCCTTAGCGATGGCTCTGTGCATCAGTTGCTGGTGCCTAAAGATTCCACCGATTGGATCTACTACTATTTTGGGGGCCTCTGACAGCTTTCATAACCCAGGAGTAGGGCTGTGGTTTGATGGCATGGGGCTGCTTGTAAGATGGCGCGAGACTCACTATACTTGGGCCTGGCCTGAACTGCACTGTGCTCAGTCCAGCTATGTATAGACTGGCCAAACTGTGAACTGGTTTGTTTCAATCTAACTACAGCCCATCCTCAACCCAGTATTTTAATTATGGCATTAAAGAAATATAAGCATATAAAGGTATGTGCCCTACAAATGGGATTTTGATGTTCTCTTTTGATATTAATTCACATGAATTGCCTCAGACGATACTGATACCCAGAGAAATCTGGCAGAAGAAGCCTGACTGGCAGTACTGATAATGTGCTTAAGTGGAGGTGGCAGTAATGGGGTCAGGCTCTCTGCACAGCCTTACAGAGGATCTTTATGGAGGTGGGTGTGAAGAAGTCATTAAATCAGAGTGAGAACAACGCTTAGGCTGGGTGTGGTTGGCTCGGACTCAAGAGATAAGGGTAGGGACCTGAGGCACCAGAAAAGTCAGATGTGGTGGGTGGAGGCAGGCGTATTCCCGAGGAGAAGACCTGGCCAGCGAGGACCATGTGATATCAGTAGCAGCATAAAAAGCAGTAGAACAAAAGTAAGGTGAAGTAAGAGATGGAAACAGGAAAGAAGGAGAGAGTGACTCAGGAGAACCAAAATCATGTGGATGAAGGTCCAGAGGGGACAGGGGTCAACGAGAGAAGTGAGGCAGGACACAGGAGTCCTTTGGATAAAGATGGGGCAGAAAAAAGAAATGGATTCCTGGTGAAGCGAAGCGGGGAGAAATGAATGAGCATCGGTGGGGCAGGGGTGGGCATGGAAATGCCTAGAAAACTTTTGTGGCAGGGCTCTGGGCCTTGGTCACAGCCAGGATGAGCTCTGCTCCCAGAGAAGAAGAGTACAAGAGAACGCTTTAGGAAAAGGTAGTGGGTTCCCTAGACAGTTGGGATGCCCTGAGTATGGGTGGTCTCAGAGGGGCCCTAGACAGGCTCTCTCATCTGCGATGGCTCAGGCTCTGAGGGAGCTGATGGGGAGCATGCAGGTACCTGCATGATGCGGACGTAATCGGTGCGGTGCAGCTCGCTGTCCTTGACCACCTTCTTCTTGAGAGTGGCCAGGTTCCTCTCCAGGTGCTCTCGCTGACGGGCATACTCCTGCTGCAAGTCCGTGTTCATCTCTGCGATCTCCAACTGATGGGCCAGAGGGGGTTCACAGTGAGCAAGGGGAGACCTGGAGAGAAGGGGAAGGCGGGAGAGGGAGGCAGAGCTCACCATGTCTGCCCGCTGCACGTACTTCTCAAAGAGACCTCGGACCTTCTCCTTCAGCTGCCGGGGTTCCTGGATATATGCCACGCAGTTGTGAAGGTCCGTCTTAAACCGTTTGACCAGTGCCTCCAAGTCCCGCTCCTGCAATGAGAGGTGCTTACTCCTGGTGCTGAAGGGATTCTCCAGGGGCAGGGGCTGCAGGTTAATGGCTTCATAAAGAGACAAGAGATGCCTCATCCAGGACTTACAGTTGACCATCAGGACACAGAGACCTAGATAAGCACACAGCCCAGAGGGAGGCACTAAAACTCTTGTGCACCTGGCCTGAACAGCGTCATCCTTAAGAGGCCACACAGAGTGATTCCTTTATTGGCTCTGGGTCCCTTTCAGGACCACAGGCCTTAAAAGATGAAAGGAAGTGCAGTGGTCACCCTTACTCCTTTCTGAGCCAAGACAGAAAGTATCGATTCTCTCTTGCAGGTCCTTGGGCCAGGGCATCCATGCCCCTGTATTAGCTCACCCAGGGGTTATCCTTCCTGGAGGCTGCTGTGAGTGGGTACAGAAAAAATGACAAAAGTGGGCAGACTGATTCATCTGCAAAATTGGGCTAGATTCTCTCTCCTCCGTCATGCTTTCTCTGATACTCATCCTCCCTTACCCCTGACCTTGAGAGTCTCTCCTTTCTCTTGGCTCCCTTAACCCTTTATTCATATTTCATAATTCTCCACTGTGCATTATAATTGTTATGCACTTGGCACAAATCACCTATCAACCTCTTCAGTTAGTAAAGGGCAGGATCATTATCAGTTCACATTTGTAGATCTACGGCTTCTAGTATTACCTAGTACAGAACCAATGTTTAATGTGGGGGATGGAAAAATTCACTCAGAGCCAACCAACATTCCAGGGCGCCCTGATCCAGTGGGTGAGGGTGCAGCTGAGTCTTCGCCCAGAACCAGAAGATCTGGTTCTCAGTTCTGGCTCCCTATGTATGTACTAACTCCTATGGGTGCCAGGTGAAGTTTCTTAATCTCCTAATCATTTTCTCCTGGCTTTCCTTATCTCTTACATAGAGATTGTAATAGGTGATTCCTGAGGTGTTCCAAGCCTCAGCATTGATTTGGTAGTCAAGGCCTTTAACCAGGGACTACAAATGACCTTTCTGAGCATGCTCCGTCTCAGGACAAACAAGCCAATGCTGCACTCCCACAAAACTGGCTTTCCACCTCTCTCAGTCACTTTACCCAAAGTCATTTTATAGTCTCGGATGAATTGTCTTGTAAATTTGCATGGGCCTGTAATCTGGCAGGGCTATGAGCAAGTAAAGGATGTGAGTTAAAATGGGAATGTATCTTAGCAATGGGCTGGCTCTGGCTCTGTTGCAGACAGATGCCAGATCCTGAATCCAAGAACTGTCAGATGCTGAAAATCCTCACACCTTCTGTTTCTCTCTGCGCATCTCCTGATCAGTGGCTCTCAATTTCTGCCACAATTCTGTGATGTTCAGCTCCAGCTGTGTGTTCTGCTTATGGAAACGCTCCAGTTCAGCTTCCATCTATAGAGAGTAAGGGACAGAGAGTCAGGAATAAGAAAGTAAGACAATGAAAATTAACTTTGAGGACTGAAGTTTTCAGTGGGAATGTCTCCCCTGATACCAGAGCACTTATTTTCTAGTTGCCACTTGTCCTCTGGAACAAAACCTTTCTTTCTATTTCTTACCATCCCCAGAGCCCCCACCCTCTTGGCTGATATGTTAACCCAGATCATGTGTTTCTATAGCTGGGCTATAAATTCTTCCCTCTTAGTTGCTCTTTTCCTTCAACCATGCTGATTACCTTCTTTTCTTAAATTCCTTATAAATTGGTAACTCTCAAGTACTGGAATCTCTACTCTGACCTGAGGCAGGGCTTTACAGAGAAGTACCTTCCTTGCCTACTTTGTGAAGTTGTGTGAATCTTGACCTTCTAAGGCCACAAGTCATCAGAGTAGAAAGTTTTGAGAGTGCCGTGTAGGCATCCTCAGTCAAAGGCATAAAACAGAAAAGAGGAAGCTGAGAAGGAACCTCAACCTCATCAGTTCTGTTGAAATAGTCTTAAAAAGTACAATTGAAGAGAGTGTCCCATCTTCAAAAGAAAAAGAGGAAACCACTAGTAGCTTTTGAAAGATTTTTTATGCATTGTTCCATTTGTATTAACCAAAGACATGACAGACAACCAGAGCTTCTGATTAAGATGAGGTCAGTTGTAGGTGAGCTCTCAGTTAATCTAATTCCTCCCAAAGGAAAGGAGTGATGTTTGATTTACACACTAAATCTGGTAGACACTAGTATTCCTGTTAATAGAGAGGTTCGCTATTTTTGGAAGATGGGACAGTCCACTGGTTTTTTCATGGCTGAATGGAGTAGCTCTTCTAGTCTATTCCAGGCCCTTTGTTGATTCCAGGCCCTTCTTGGGTACCGGGAGGTCCTACTGAGCCACATTCATGTTCTGGACATGAAGGCGCAGACTTTAGAAGAATGTCTTCATTATTGAAAGCATTTTGTATAGACAGAGAAGCCCTCTGACCCGATGCCTGTCATAAAGGCAGCACTCAATAAGTATTCGTATGAATGAAGGAATGCCCAAATGTATAAGGCAAGGGGAGCAACAGTGAAGAAAGGGAGGAGGGCCTCAAACAACCTGCCTTCTGGAAGAGGAATGATAAGATAAACACGCAATGTTGGCAGAGCTATGTTCAGCCACCTCGTAAAGTAGGGGTGCCTAACTCCCAGGCCGGATGGGTATTAGTCCATGGCCTGTTAGGAACTGGGCCGCATAGCAGGTGAGCAGCGGTTGAGTGAGTGAAGCTTCATTTGTACTTGCAGCCGCTCCCCAGCACTAGCATCACCGCCTCAGCTCCACCTCAGATCACCAGGCATTAGATTCTCGTAGAAGCACTGGTCCCTGATGCCAACAAGGTTGGGGACCGCTGTTCTTGAGGACATACAGTGAGTGTGGGTATTTGCACTGCTAAAGAAAGAATGTGCCCATTAGAAAGGGCATAGGGCTACAGAACTCATTAAGAGGAAGTTTCTGTCTTCAAGAAGCCTCAGGTCTAGAGGGACAGGAGAGTAGGAAATCAAAAGTTAAAGTGGAATGGGATAAACACCACCTGTGGTTGAGGTAGAAAGGGCCTTGTATGTGCACAGAGGAGGTGAGGAGGTAGTATCCAGAGAAGGAGTGCTCAGTTGGGATTTGTAGGAGGAACAAGTATTAGAGGACAAATTGAGGAAGGAGGATTGTAGGCAGAGAGAACAGCCCATGCACAGAGAAGCAGAGGTGTGGGTGGCTTGGTGCATCTCTGCAGTTACAAGTGGTCCAGGGTGGCTGCAGGAAGGATGCATGTGGGGAAGGCAGAAAGGGGCTGGAGAGGTCGGCTGAGCTTGGTCATGCAGGACCCAAGGGCAGAGGCTTGAATGGTGAAAAAGTCAGCCTTTATCCTGGCCAGAATTTGAAGTGGCCAGAAGTTTGGCCTTTATCCTGAGAGCTCAGGGAACTAGTGAGGGGCTTTACCCAAGGAAGGGCACAATCTGATTTATACCTTAGGAAGCCCGATGCAGAGATTCTGCTGGAGAAAGCAAAACTGGAGCCAGGCAGATCAGCCAGGAGGCTGCCACGGGGGGCCCAGGTGAGAGGATGGTGTCTTAGACCAAGGAAATGGCAGCTGCAAGGGAGAAAGGGCTTCTCCAAGGGTGTCCGAGTGCCTGCAGCTGGCTATATAGAGGTCTTAGCTCTACCAATGAATCCAAATGTGTCTCTGACTCCCCAGAGGGAAGCCCCAAGGTCAGATCAGGCCTAGCTATCAGCCCTGGCAGCAACTGGTACTGGGGTGAGAGTAGGAGGTGCCCTGTTTGAATCATTCCAAGTTGTGGGCATTATCTCTCGCAGAGAGAATCAATGCCATAGTTGGCCCAGTTACTGACAGGAAATGAATAAGCTCTCAGGTATGTCAGGGTGGAAAGTAACTGACCCAATCCTAAATCCAGTTGACAAATATGTCACATGAGGAGAGAGAAGTGGGGCAGTGATTTCCAGGTAGGTGGGACCTCTGCCCTCTCATATGTTCGGGCTACCATTTTTGGGCCCTGAAGTCACTCAAGAATGGCAGGAGGTACAGAGGAGGGAGCTCTGTGGTCAGCTGGGGACATTCTTCCTTATCTCAAAGGCCAGGGAGAAAGTTATTGCCACAAGACATGCCCTCTCTGATCTCCCTTAGTCCTGGACTGATTCCACCATCTGGCTTCTTTTCCGGGCCTCCTAGAGAAAAGGCTTTGCTTTTCTCCACTATAGCTCCTGTGTATCCAATTCTAGTTGGGCCATCAATGTTCTCTGACACCCTTTTACTTGTTATCCTTGCTCAGCACAATGAGAGAAAATGGAAGGGGAGCAGAAGGCTATTTTGGATAGTGTGGTCAGGAAAGGTCTTCTTGAAGAGGTGACATATGTGCTGAGACCTTGAAAGATACAAAGAAGCCAGTCACGTGAAGATCTGGAGCCTCTGGGTACAGAAAGCAGAATTGTAAAGGTCTGGGGATGGGAAAAGTTCAGCTTATCTTTGGAACTATCAGAACGCCTGTGGGCTGGAGCAGGGGAGAGCCTAGAGATGAGGCTGGAGAGGTGCGTAGAGGCTAGATTATGCAGGACCTCCTGGGCTCTGGTAGGGAGTTGGATTTTATTCTAGGTGTAATGGGACACCACAGAGTCTTCACTGTGGCCTCTATGTGGAGAGCAGACGGGAGGCTGGAGTTCAGTCCAGAGATGATGGAAGCTTGAACTGGGATGATGGCAGTAGAGGGGAAGGAAAGCTGGATTTCAGGTATCTTTTTTGAAATCGATCAGAGAGGCATCGGTGATGATTTGGATATAGGAATTAAGAGAAGGGAAGAATCAGAAAGACTTCTACACTTCTGCCTTAAGCACCTGGGTGGATAATGGTACCATTTACTGAGAAACGAGAAGCTGGAGGGAAGGGAAGTCAGGAATTCAATTTTAGATCAACCATGGCCCCCACTGTCCAATGCTTTGCCCAGTGAGGAGTGGCTGATAGGTAAACATGTGTCATAAGGAAATGCAATGTGTATGGGGCAGAGGGGCCAAGGGGCACACTTGTACCTCACTGGACTCTCAGAAGCCCTTGTCCAGTTGCTCTTGCTTTTAATCTCTCCTTTTACCTTCATCCTGTTTGCTTCCCAGAACACACACTTAATTATGCCACTCTCCTGCTCAAGGTCCTTTGATGACTTCCCGTTTCTTATCAGGTGAGGTCAAACACCAGGGCCTACAGAGAGAGCCCCAACCAACACTCCAGTCTGAGAAAAAGTGTTGAATTGGAGGCGGTGTACTTTCTGGTGCCACAGGCTGGTGGCTGAGTACACATTGCCCCCTGGTGGCTGAAAGCCCAACAGCCACGGGGTCCCTTTGAGCATTCAGACAGAGCATGCACCCTGAGACGCTGGTAGGGCCAAAGCATAACCGAGTCAAACCGCAAAGCACTTTGCTTTTGCACAACTGAGCCCCTTGTTGGGCCTTCTATGTGTCATCCTCTGCCGAGTGGAGGCTGGGAGGCTGCATACACCTTGAGAGAAGGGAGGGGCTGTGAGGAGAGATTTCATTCCCCCTGAGGCCAGCCAGGAATGGTCAGGGCAGGAGGTGGCCAGTTGGAGAGGGCATGGTGTGGCAGGTGGCTTCTCACCTCCTGAATCTGTTCCTTCATCACCTTGATCTCATTCTCTCGAGGTTCTATTTGCTTTTTCAGCTCCTTTATTTTGTAGTCAAGCACAAACTTGAATTTCTCTAGTTCTTGATTTTTTTTTTTCAGATCATAAATTCGCTTTTCCTGTGGGTAACAAGAGAGAGAAGTGAGAGATGTCAGGAAGCCCGGGTATACAGGCTTTCCTCGCTGGGGATACAAAGGCTGGCTCCCCCACGAGGCTGTGGCCCTGACTCCTTGGCTCCTGTGCCAGGACTTCATGCATTCACTCACTCGCTCATATGCAGGTTGAGGCTGACTGTTCTAAAACTGGCCTACACAGCATCATCTCTTGTCCCACACGCTGTTGTACGATGTGACCTTATGCTTTTCCATTAGGAGGCAGGATTTGATTCCCTCCTCTTACATCTAGCTGGACTTATGGCTTGTTTGTAACCCAAAAGAATGCAGCTCATACGATGTGTGGCTACCCAGGCTAGCTCAGAAAAGGTTGAGCAGCTGCCACCTAGTTCTCTGGGGGAGTCTATCTGCTCTATGAGAAGTCCCATTACACTGAGATCTCCAGGCTGAAGAACACGTTAGGTGTTCTTGTGGACAGGCCCAGATGATCCTAGCCTCCCAGCCGTCCCTGCCAGGGGGCTGGACATGTGAATGAAGGAGCCACCTTGGATGCTGATCTTCCAGGCCCCAGCTGTTTGAGTCATCCCTGCTAGGCCCCAGACACTGGGACAAAGACAAGCCATCCTGTTGTATCCTGTCCAAATTCCAGACCCATAGAATCTGTGAGCATAGTAAGACAGTTGTTTTTCACCACTAAGTTTTGGGGTAATTTGTTACAAGGCAATAGTAATTAGAATGTAGGTCTATCCATTCAGCAAACATATACTGAATGAAGACGTTTTGCCAAGGTCTGAGATTCCAAATATAAATATGACACAGTTCCTGCCCCTAAGGAGAAAACACTAGCTGGCAAAGCAGATGTGTCAAGAAATGTACCCTATACTGTGATGGGTGTTGTAGCATAGGGTGACACAGAAGGCATAGTGGTATTGAGGGTACTGAGAGTAACTTGTAAAGTGGTGATTCTTGGGATGGTGAGAAATGAGGCTGGAGGGGAGTAGGGGAGGGGGGCGGTGAGGGTCTTGAATGTTGGGTTAAAGATTCAGAATTTATCCAGGAGGCCAGGAGTTGGCAAACCATAGCCCGTGGGTCCATCTGACTTGTTGCTTATTTTCTTAAAGTTTTATTGGACAATAGCCAAACCCATTCATTTGTGATTTTACACTACAATTGCTGACTTGAGCATCTGTGACAGAGACCATACTGCCTGCAAAGACTAAAATATTTACTACCTAGCCCTTTACAGAAAAGAAATAAGTTTGCTGACCCCTGCCATAGGCAATGGGCAACTCCAAAAGAATTTTAAGTGGAGAGTGACATAATTACAGAGCATGGTGGCAGGGAGCAGGGTTGGGGTGGAAAGGAAGGCCCTTTGACTTGTCAGGAGCCCGTTGCAATTTTCAAGATCAGGAGGTCTTAAGCTCTCTCTTGTCAAAACACACTGCTTTGAGAATCTGAAGAGAGTTTTGAACTCTCCCTTAAAAAATGGCTAGGTACATAACATAAACATTCACATGCAGAAATTACATGCAGGCATTACCTCATTTCATCCTTATCAGAGTCCCTGAGGGGCCTATTTCACAGATGAGAAAACAAAGGCTTAGAGAAGTTGCCCTGGCTCTGAGGCTGGTAAATGAAGAGCCTGTGCTAGCACCAAAGCCCAGGCTCTCAGCCCTTGGAGAATTCCTCCTGATTAAGGCATAGTGGTGGAGGGAATGGAGAGGAGGGCACAGAGCCTGGATTTGCTCAGGAGGGTGACACGAAATTTTGGATACTGAGGCGGGATGCCTCACGAAATGTGATATGTCTGTCTCCTAAGTGTTTTGTGAGAAAGGCATCCTAAAAAGTGATACCAGCCTTCTGGAGTGGCCAACAGTTATGGGGCCAATACAGGGAACTAGTTCCTCTCTGACCAGGGGGCACAATGTGGGCAATGGGGCAGGTGAGCTAACTCCAGTCCATGGGGACAGTCACCCTAGGATACCTGGAGCAGTAGAGAGAAGGGGCCTTGCAGTCAACTGACTTCATTCTCAACCCAAGTCTGTCTCCTATAAACTTATAAACTGTATGTATGACCTTGGACAAGATACTTAAGGGCTTGGAGCTCAGTTTCCTGTGCTATACAGCTGGGTTGCTCAGAGCCCCTGGGGTTGCTGGGAGACTTGAATGTGATAGGATTACAGCAATTAGCCAAACACACAGTTAAATAAAGGTGTTCCAAAAGCCAGGGTCCTTCCCTCTGTCTTGGGCTTTGTCCTCATTGCTTGGGTCAGTCTAGGCTGCAGTTGAGGGAGGAGAGAAGATGAGCCATCACCTTATCTTGAATCGTCTCATCTCTCTCCTGGATCTCCCGCTTGAGGCCCAGGATGTCCTTCTCCAGGGACTTAATGACTCCTTGCAGCTTCACCTGCTCTCCCTTCAGGATCTCAATGTCATTGGCTCGCTCTTCAATCTCCTTTTGCAGACTGCTGAACTAAAGATACAAACAGCAACAACAAAGACCACAAAGTTTTTGAACTCATCTCCACTCCTCCCAACTATCTGCAAATTTAAAGAGCTCCCTATTGAAATTTGGGACAGTCAGGAGTTTCCCAGGCCAAATGGATGATGTAGTATTCTGTCTGGTAAGATACGGTCCTGTCCCTATACGCAAAGGCAGACTGTCTGCATCAAGAGGTTCTGGAGACCAGTGCCCCGAGTGGACCCAGAGTTTTCCATGACCACACTGACCTTGAAAAGTTGTAATCCATGCCTATCAAGGTTGTAGAGATAGAGCCCTAGATGAGCCATCTTAGCCATGTCCAAGAAGGGAAGACATGACTGTCTCCTAGACTGACTAGCAGCATGATTTCTAATAGGAAGGAATGCGAGGTTGCTTTGAAACTGGTTTCTCTATCGCTAAACAGTTTTGGGAAAACTGTGGCAATTCTATAAGGATCTGAAAATTGGATCCCTCCTTGTCTTAACCATCAGTGACCAAAAACATCTGCTCTGCCTTGTAAATTAAACACCCCCAAGTTTTCTCCCACCCACGGAGTCTGAACAGGAGTCACCCAGGACTCCCTGGACCAGGAGCCTGAGGACACCTCCAGGTAAAGACTATATCATCTCCAGAAGACCTCATCTCCAATTCTATCAAGGGTTTAGCTCTGAAAACTAGTTGCCAATAAATGAAAGCCCAGAGAGTGCCTATCAGGGTCACAGTGAACCTCATGATCCCTGGAAAAAGAAGGGGAAGCCCCGACTGTTGTAATAATGTGGTAAGAATCTGTCTCTCTGACAGTGCAAAGAGAATCCTCACACCAGGCAGTGCTCTTCTCCCAAACTGCTTGCTGGAGATGAGATCCTCCAGGCATGACTCTGACAGGCCACCCGAGGCAGAGCCGCTGTCAGCAGGCTCCGCTCTCTGACCATGCTCTCCATCCACGTGTTCTCTGCAGTACTGCCCTTGCCCGTGCCCGGCCCCTCAGGGAACACCTCAGTACCTTCTTCCTCATGATGCCTGTTTCTCCTTTGAGCCGCAGGTTTGACTCCTTTTCATCCCGAAGCTTTTTCTCATACTTGGTTTTGATATCTTGGATTTCTCGATCTTCATCTTCTTCAATCTGTTTCTTGGTTTCTTCAAACTCTCGCAGCTGCTGCCTAACGTCTTCCTGTGCCTGGCTCAGAGACAGGGAATGTGTGCTTGGGGAGAAGGGACACATGATGCCTTTATGCTCAGAAGACCTGGGATGAGAGGGACATAGGGGGCCTATCCTGGGGAATGGGAGACGGAGCGTTATTACAGAAATGGAAACCAAAGCCATGGATTCCTTGACCCGTCCGTCCACTTTCCTCCTGTCTGTCCTTCTACCTTCTCTTCTTTCCTTACTAGATTAGGCCTCTGGCTCCATCACTTCAACCACCATCCTACCAACACACCGTACCTTGTTCTGCCTCTGATCTTTACACTGACACCCAGATGTCCTCCATCCTTCCTTCGCTGAACTTGAGACACCTGTAATTTTATATTTACTTGTGAAACTACTTGACTGTCTCTCCCACGAGATGTAAGCTCCTTGAGGGTAGAAGCCCTGTCTATCATGTCCATTGCTGAGTCTCCAATGTGCAACATATGTCAGCGCATAGCAGCTACTCAGCAAATATCCAGATGAATGAATGAATCTTTAATTCTGCCCTCCCACTCCTTATTCCAATCAATCCTGACCTTTCACCTCCCACCTGACCTTTCACCTTCTAATTCCCTTTATGCCTCCACCACTGTCATCTCTTGCCTGGACTGCTGTGTTGGTCTCCTAAGTAGTCTCTAGTCATGCTTCCCTCCAGTCTGTTCCCACTCTCTAGTCAAGGGGAGCCTCTAAATCACGCATGTGATCATGCCATCCCCAACCTGAAAGTCTTCCGCGGCTCACCCTGTCCTCAGGATGGAGTCGGGTCTACAAGGCTCTGCATGAGTTAGCACTGGCTTACCTCTCTGGCCTCAGCTATCACTCCCACCCCAAACTCTTGCCAGAAGTAAACTAACTTCAGTTCATCAAACGTGCACGTCCCTCAATGGCTGGGCTTGGCACATGCTGTCCCTCTGTTTTCAGCCCCCTCTCCTATTCTTCCTTCAGCTCTCGGCTCAACTTTCATTTCCTGTGAGAAGTTTGCCATTCTTCATCACTTTATGTTATAATTGCCTGTTTGACAGATTCCTCCACTGGAATGGAAGCTCCTCGATGGCAGGAGCACACCTTTCTGCTTACCACTGGGAACACCCAGCAGTATCTGGCACATAAATGGTGCTGAATAAGTGAAAGTCTAGAGAGCCCAGATGCTGGAAAAAAACGAACGCAGCCTGGTGGAGTTTGGCAAGTGACTAGAGCACGACTCCTCTTTGCTTACTGCCACCTAGTGGTGGAAATTTTAGATGGTATCAGAATCAACTGCTTTCGTCTGATACAGACCCTGGCACTCTCCCAGGTGGCTCGTACCATCCCTGGACTGTGTGTTTCGGGTATTAAGAGAGACAAGGTGACTTTAAAACTGGACTCAGTGGCCTCTTGAGAAAGGCTTCTCTCTTTGCCCATTACATGTCACCACTCTCCTGCTAGATCAAAGCCTGCCAAGGTCAGCACTGCCTGCAGCCTAGAGTCGCCCACAAACCCCTGCTCTCGATTTGGTAAATATTGCTAAAACGTAAAAGCAGCCCATCCAAATTAGTAAGATGGCATGCCAAGTGGAAGCTTCCTAGGAAAGTTCTGAGTTGAAATCTTACTGACTCAAAAGAAGAAATGCATTGCAACCACTGTGGAAGGTCCTGGAAGGAAGGCCAGCCTCTGTCCCCTCTGGGTAGATTCAATACCCTCGAGGGCAGGGCTCAGTGAACATAGGATGTCACCGTGTAAGCCACATGGTAGAAAGATGTGTAGGGCCCTGAGACTACAAAGGAAGGCTGTTTAGCCCTGTGGGAGGGCAGAGGGGTTAGTGAAGATTTCTTCAAGGAGTTGGCCCTTGTCCTGAGTCTGTAAGAGTTAAGCACAAGTGGCCAGGAAAAGAAGGAAAAGGAGTCCGGGGAACAGAAATCATCCTGAGCAGAGAGGAGCAGAGAAGCTCAGAGGCTCTGTGGGAAACTCCCAGATGCTCCATATTGTTATATTGGATGGGAGGGAGCTGAACAGGGACAACTGGAAATGGGGCTGGGGGAGGGGGGTGTGGGCAGCGCTGAGTCAGAGTGGCTCGTGAGAGCTGTGTTAAGGAACTCTCCTCACATTGTGGAACCTAGAACCAAAGCACACGGGGCTCAAGTGGGGGTGAAATTCCCTTAGTTCTGGCTGCCAGCTGCTCAGGGCTCAGCCTGCTCTGAGGCTCCTGCCCTCAGGAGACCTTCACCCCTACTTCCTACTTCTCACCACATTTATCCCCCACTGCCTGGTCACCTTCCCAGTTCATCAAACATTTCCAGATGCTGACTCACAGTCTCCCTTGCCATCACTGGGGGTGGTTACAGAGGATTCCATAATAACGTCTCCTTTACTGACCCCTCACTGGCTTGGACACAATGGCTGGTCACTGGCTGAACTTTATTTTCTGTGGCACCACTCAAAAAAAACCCCAGTTACAAATGAGGGCTGCTGTGTCTTCCTCACTCACACACCAGCTTGCTGTGCCATGCTGCAGAAAAGCACCCAGGCCGGTGGATTAATGCCTCCAGAATTCATGTCTCAGACCTGAGCTGGGCTCTCAGCCACATACCTGCCAGTCCTCTTCTTGGTCACTCTCTTCCTCATTCCCTTCGAAAACTGCTCCACGCCTTCGTGACTCTCCCACCCACTCACTATCAGCACAACATCTGCCAAAATTTCATGCTGAATAGGAGGCCATGCGGCCTCTCCCAATTTTCTCTTCATCTTGGGAAACTAGATATTTTGGAAACTCAAACTGCTTAAACATTTTATCACATTGCTCTGCCTGGATTCCCTCCTCTCTTGCATTTCCCCGTTTCCTGTTCTGACTTATATTCCCCCTGGATCAGATTAGCACCTGCAAGCCTTCCCCACCTCCAGGCTGGGGCGCACCCTTTGTCTGTATTCCCCGACTGTCCTGATCCATGTGACCACTTCTCTCACCTGACTGAGAACCAGGCCCTGTGTTTTATT
This sequence comes from Pteropus medius, assembly GCF_902729225.1. Taxonomy (NCBI): domain Eukaryota; kingdom Metazoa; phylum Chordata; class Mammalia; order Chiroptera; family Pteropodidae; genus Pteropus; species Pteropus medius. The sequence continues at coordinate 156,477 of NW_024340701.1, read as the reverse complement.
TCTGCTGGTTACCTAGCACTCAGGCTGGTTACCTAGCAATAAGGCATGATTTGTGTTTGTTAAATCAGTGAAGAAATGACTTGACCTTGAAAGACATAAGAAGTTACCATGGGGTTTCAGACAACCACCTTCCCCATTATTCAGGGCCGTCGTTCCTCTCTAGGTTCTGTAGGCTTTTTCTAGAAAGGTCTCCCCAGTTCTTAAGGCTTGAAGGTACGTTAAGATAGAACAATAGGTATGAACTGAACTTAGTCTATCCAAGGAATTTCAGCCTCAAATCTGAGCACCTCCTAGCTCTGGGAGTCTTGTGGTCTACAGGGAAACAAATGTGTAAAATTAAGGCCAGAAAACAAGCATGCTGAAAGCAAGCTGGGGAAGGAAAAGGAGGTCAAGGTCAAGCAAGGCTTCCCACAGCTCTTTGGGCTCTTCACAGGCCAGGTCTGCAGGATGGCACCATGGAAGGGAGGCACAGCTTGGCTTCCTGTGAGTACCTCTTCCAGAAGCGTGGTTTTCTCCTGCAGTTTGGCCTCGTAAAACTCCGTTAGCTCCTCCAGGGCCTGGCTCTTGGTCTCATCGTTATCCCGAAGTTGTTTTTCATATTCCTCCTGCATCCTCTGGGACTTGAGCTGCAATTCCTGGTACTTCTCATATTCTAGAAGCAACTTTTGGTTGTTGCAATATTCTAGAGAGAAGAAAGAAAGGTATTTAAGGTGGAACAGTAACACTAATCTCAGAGACACCTAAGAAGCCTGGAGTGCTTTTCCACCCCCTTCCAGCACCAGCTAGAACATCTGCTCGCAAAGCCAAGATTCAAATGCCTGCCCATCTTCCTCATCTACCTCCAACTCTATCATCTCATTAGGCAGCCAAACTCCCTCTCCTTTGCTGTCTAGGCAAAAAGGTTTCCAGGAAAGTGTAGACAGGATGTTTGGGGGTTCAGGGCCAAGAAGAATGTGCTGAGTGTACAAAACAGGTAGTAGTACCTTCATTTTACAGAAGAGTAAACTGAGGCCCAGTGAGGCTGGGTGACTCCTTCAAGCTCCCAGCAAGTACATGGTGAGTCTGGGACCCGAGGCAGTCTATCGGGCTCCAAACCTGAACTTTTCTGTATCTACTACTGGCTTGTGTTTCATCCATGTTTAATGAATGAGTAAATACATAGGAGTAAAAATCATGGTGAGTTCCAGGGGATTCATGTGGTCCGTTAATAGACAAATCCATATCACCTGGGACTTCTGCTGGACTCTTAGAGTCCCTAATCAACCCTTCTGCCCCTAACCAACCACCTCCGCCCATGTGGCCCCTACTTGTGAACTCACCTAGGTCCTGCAGTTCTCGGCTTTGTTTGTCTAGGAGGTCATCTATGCGTTCATGATGAAATATATCCTGCTTTTCTTTTTCTGTTTTTAAAACCTGAAACACAGGGTCAAATGTTCTCATTTCTATACATCTGCTGAAAGCATTACTGAAGCAAGAACGCATTTTACATCTGTCTTTACTCACAAACATTTCTCAAGCTCATATTTTGTACCAAGCATTGTTCTACGAGCAACAACTAAGCTATCACTTTTCTTATTTACATTATATTCTGCTCTGAAAGTTCTATACTTTCGCTATTTATATCCTACTACGTGGGTCTTGTCAATGATGAGTTGTTTCGGACATGTAGCAAATGCATTTTTGGGTGGAAAAAGTAAGGATTCAGTGGAATTCTCTGTTGTTGGCAGATCGCTGTCAACTCAATCCTTGGATCTGTTAATGCGTCAGTTTCTAAAGAGGTGTTTTCTTTGATGGAACCGGAAAGCTCCTTGCAATCAGGGGAAGTGCCATCCCTAGGACACGACTTTATGCTTAGCTTACAGGGGGCACCAAATCAAAGTCTGGTGATTAAATGAATGAAATAATAAAATTAACAGTCAAGGTTTTTTTTTTTTTTAAAGCCAAACTCTGACCCATGGAGATGACATGAAAGAACAAATACCCTTTAAACAATAAATAGGGGGTTTTGGATGAAGGGCCAGGCAGATCTGTGCAGAACAAAAAAAAATTATTCTGAGAGAGTCCTGGGCCAAATCTAACTACAGGAAGACCATTTAGACTAATTTTAATTAACCTACTGACAATTCAGAGATCAATATTCTGCTAACTCTTTTCTTTCTATAGTTAGTTTATCTTGTGACCTTTTCATTTTGTTTTTAAATAAATTTCTCTTGGTCATAAAGGTAATATGTTCTCATTGTAGAGAATCTCAAAATTACAGAAAAGTATTAAGAACAAAATTTAAATGATCCGGAACCCCAATTTCCAGAGATAATCACTCTGTTAGCTAGTTTCTTAAAAACTGTTCTGTGCATATTTATATTACCTAATTAATAATATTCATATATTTCATATTCTGCTTTTTTCTACTTAGTACTTTGTTGTAATTACTTCTGATATTATCGACTGTGCTTTAAAAGCACCCATTATAATATATCTTATTGCATGTATGAGCACATGCCGGTTCCATCTTGAATAAACTGGAGTAAATAGGAAATTTCTTTTGATTTGTGGTTGTTCATTTAGTCTCTCAAACAGACCTGGTTTTTCGTTTTCAAGGACTCCATTTCCTGGATGAACTTGTCTGTTAGCTCCTTAATCTTCTCAGAATAGTTCATATCCTTTAGTCGCAGCTGATACTCATTCTCCATTTTTAATTCTTCCACTCGAGTCTTCAGCTCCAACATGACCTGAGCCTTTGGGGGAAGGATGCAGAATGAAGAGCATTCACAGTGTGGTTCAATTGGACTATTTATATCTGTGGCTTTGAGCTCTCTGAGACCTGCAGCTCTGTTTAGCCTACGACTCATGAGTCTCAACTAAAACTTGTTATCTTTCCCCCACAAGAGACATGCAAACTAAAAACTAAAAGACAGACGAGCTTCTTTTTCTACCCTCACAACATATGTTCAGCAAGCCCTACTGTGTGCCGGGCATTATTAGGCTAATAACTCTCTCATTTCCTTCAAACATGCATAAATGTCAGCTGCTCAGTGAGGTCTACCTGGACCACACTATTTAACCCTGCTCACCTCCCCTTCCCATTCCCAGCACTCATGATCCTCCCCGCTGCCCCACTTTTATTCTTTCCTTAGATCTTGGCACTTTCTAATATATACTTTATTACTTTGTTTATTGTCTTCTGTCTTCTTTCCCAACTAGAAAGTAAGTTCCAAGAAGGCTGAGACCTTTGTTGGGTTTGTACACTGATATATCCCAAGTGCCTAGAAAAGTGCCCAATGCATAGCAGGCATCTGAAAAATATTTGTTGAATCATGATGCCTGCCCCATTACGAACTGTGATATGTGCCTATAGCTGGGCGGTTCTCAGGACTGTCCATTTGTCCCTCTGACCTCACTGTTATTACTTTAAGTCCTAATTTTTACCACTTTGCTGGTTCCTAGGTCTAAGTCTTCTTCCTCTAATCCATTATATTTGCCATTGCCACAGTTTTCTAAAACTAATGTAATACTCATACCTCATTTTTTTAGAGTAAGTGAGAACTCAGGTGTTTTCTTCTTGCTCACCTATGAATACACTCTGTGCATCCCCATTCATCTTTTCTGGTCTGTCTCCCCTACTGCTTATGGACGACTAGAGAACAAGGAAGGTGTTATGTTCGTTTCTGCATTCCTGGCCAGCAGACTAGCGTGAACCTGGCACACAGGAAATACTGAAACAAGAGATGAATACAAGTTGCATGTGCAAAGTCAGGAAGGTAAGAGCGAGGATGCCAGGTCAGGGCACGGCGTATGATTTGGTACAGATGGGAGGCAGAGTGTGAGGGAGGAGGCCGAGACTGGGTCAGACCCTCAAAGTCTCTGTAGGCCCTGCTAAGAAATTTGGATTTTACCCTCGAGGGCCTCCGAAGGTCCTCATCTAACCCAATTCAGTTGACTTTGGCCTCTGAAAGACCTCTCTGATGGCAGAGTGGAGCATGGGCTAGATTAGAGAAGGCTAAAGGCAAGGGTACTGCTTTTCAGGAAGAGGATGGTATGGGCTTCACCAGAGGCAGGGTAGAGGGAGCAAAGCGGAATGGAAAGATTCAAGAGAGAGACTTAAGGGAACATGGTGCCTGATTGTCTGTGTGGTGAAGGTGAGAGAACCGGAGATGAGGACTGTTTCTCCCACCAGATAGGTCCCTGTAGGTGCACTTGGCCTTTCTTGCTTCACTGCCTTATCCCAGAAGCCTGGCACAGGACCAGCAACACTGTCAGCACTAAATAAATATTTATCAGATGAATAAATGACCCAGGGGGTCTGCCTTGGGCTAGTGGAATACATTTACTGGCGGGGATGATCCAGTGTTTGCCATGCTCATTGTCCTTCCTCAATCCCTCCTTCACACTGCTGCACAGCAGTCTCTTCAAAACGTAAATCTCTCAAGTCATTCCCGAACCTAAGTCTGTCAGCGGGTCCTCAGGAACAATTTCCAAAGCCTAAAACATGGTATCAAGAGGCCCCGCACAATCTCTCTCCAGCTTGTTCTCCAACCCCTCTCTTTTCCAGCCCCATCTAGCCAGGAGCATCTTCCCCAGAGCACCCCTCTCTCATCCCTCTGCACGCACTTAGTCCTCGGTGTGCAAGAGCCTTTCCCATTTGTTCTGGAAGGCTCCGTCCAAGGCTCACTTCCTCTGGCACTATCTGGCCTGCATCAGGGTCCTTCCTCCTGTGTTCCAACAACACTGTTCCTTCATCACACTTAATTCCAGTTTTGATTTCACCTATGTTTCCTCCCAGGCTATAAGCTAAAGACAAGACCCTCTTATAGCTTTCATCTCTGTGATCCCAGACCTTAGTACAGTGTCCGATACATAGCGGACCCCTCTGTAAATACTAGTTAGATGAGTAAATGACCGAATGACTGGGTAAATCATGGCCTGAGAGATACTTACATAGAATGTCATAGAATATAAAGGAAAAAGAGAGCTGGGAATTCTGGGGAATGTGACTTTTAAAGGACAGGTGGAGGAAGAGCCAGAAAGGAAGAGTCAGAGAGGCTCACAGAGAATAATAGGAATGACGTCTCGTGGATGCCAAGAGAGACAGGAGTTTTAGGAAGTCAGCAGTACATGTACTTGTCATTTCCAGCCTGGCAGCAGTTCTGGCAGGCCTAGCTGGGGGCTGGGCCAGGAGTCAGCCCAGACACCACAGGCCTTTTGGTGAAGCCTGGTGTCTCCTATTTGGTCTTTTCTCCTATCCCTTGGGAGGAAGAGAGAAGAAAACAGAGAGAAGGAAGAGAAGGAGACATATTTGGCTCCTGCAGTGGGTCAGACCCCAACTCTCAAAGGCTCTCACCCGTTCTTTCCTTCTACTTTGCCTTTCCTGCCCAAAGTTCCAGGGAGCTCTTGGAGGGATCTTGGGAAATGTCAGGGGCCTATCATCCTGTGTGGGGTCCATTTTGGCATTGCTGTTCTGATGATTTTACTTGTCTCTATATCTTACTTGACTGTGAGTTTCCTTGCTCACAGGGCTCATGCCTGTCTTTTTACACATGCATCCCCAGCACCCAGAAAACAGTAGGTGTTCACTAAATGTGCTTTGGCTCCTGGATGAACAGCAATGAGTGCATAGCTTTGTCATCCTCTGTAAGCCTCTTTAGTTTACCATCCATTTGTCTTCTCCCTTAGGGAGTGGAACACACAGCTCCCTCAAAGCTCCCTCAAAACACATCTTTATGGGATGTTTACTACATGAATAGGAGGAAAGGCCCTTTGGGATAGTGATTAAGAGAGCGGGCTCTGGATTAAAACCGGATCAGAACTCTGGTCCAGCTACTTATTAGCTCAGTGACTTTGGACTTACCACTCAACCTCTCTGAAACCAGTTCTTAAAACGTGGGAAAAAAAACAGTTTCTTCTTCATAGAGATGTTGTGAGATATAAATGAGAAAATACTTATAATAAGCATAGTGCCTGGTTCATGGCAAACCTAAAAAATGTTGGTTATTGGTTATTATTAATTGTATTATTGTTTTATTATTGGGGAGTAGTTTTGGGGAATGTTTTCTAAATACCTCTTTTTGTGTGTGTGAGTAAAGAAGGCTTCACATACTAGCAGTTATTAAGTTTCACAGATACAACCGGAATGTTCATTTTGTCAGTTCAATTTTGTAAGTATTGATTGTCTTCCACGTGCTATAAACTGCTGGTCATACGAGAAAATTGTATGTCATGGTTTCCACCCTCGAAGAGTAGGAAGAGGAAAGCTAGTTGATGGGCTAAAAGTAAAGCACAGCATAAGGCAATCATGTGGCTGAATGACAGGCAGGGTGCGGTGGAAACAGATCAAGTAGCAATGAAGAGGGCAGCATGGCAGTGTGGGCAGAGAATATGCAGAGAAAGCTGGGCGCTCGGTGCAGCCAGCTGTAGAGGGCCTCGAATGTTGGCCCAGGAGTATGGATGTTGTCTGGTAATTTCCATGTCCCTCTTCATTAGATCCAATTCTTACCTTCTCTTCCATGTCTGTTTTAGTAACAAGCACTTCTTCGGCAAAGCCTACTTCCCTCTCTCGCTTAATTCCCCGACCATCTTTATCAAAAACCTTCCAGGTGAACAGGCAGCCATCCTTGGCAGCTGTCAGCAGGAATTGGTCATCGAAGGTGAGCAATATCTGAGGAGAAAAAGACCATGGAGAGGAGGCTTTCTGAGGCTGGGATGACCAGGATTGAGCTGGCTATTGTGCAAGGCCTCCCTCCATGTAAGCTTGGGAACAGCCTCACGGGAGGAAGGCTTGATCGTGGGTGAGAATAAGACAGGAGCCCTCGTGGGCCTTTGGTAATGAAAAGAAGAAGCTAGACTATGTCTATATTCACTGTGGATTTAGAATCTTAAGAGTCAGTTATTATTTAGACTATACGAAGAACTCTCAAAACTCAACAGTAAAAATCTCAAATGATTCCACTAGAAAGTGGGCAAAAGATATGAAGACACTTCACAGAAAAGAATATACAGATATGGCAAATAAGGCCATTAAAAGATGTTCAACATTATTAGCTGTTAGGGAACCGCAAATTAAGACCATGATGAGATGTCACAACAACCTGTTAGAACAGCCAAAATAAAAATAGTGACAGTACCAAATGTTGACAACGATTTGGAGAAACTAGCTCTCTCATGCATTGCTGGTAGGAATGGAAAATAGCTTAGCAGTTTCTTAAAAAATGAAACATACACTCACCATATGATCCAGCAATCATACTACTGGGCATTTATCCCAGAGAAGTGAAAATTTAAGTTCACACAAAAGCCTGTACAGTATTGTTCATAGCAGCTTTACTTGTAATAGCCAAAAACTGGGAGAAACTCAGAATATCCTACAGTAGGTGGATAGTTAAATAAACTATGGTACATCCTTACCATGGAATGTGACTTGGCAGTAAAAAGGAATAAACTATTGATACACGAAATAATTTGGATAGATCTCAAGGGCATTATGCTAAGTGAAAAAAGTTACTCTCAAAAGGTCACATACTGCATGATTCCATTTATATAAAATCCTCAAGATGACAAGATTTTAGTAATAGAAAACAAATGAGTGGTTGCTGAGGACTAGGGATGGGGTGGTAAGCGGGGTGGGTGTGAGTATTAAAGGGCAGCATGAGCAAGCTCTTTGTGGTGATGGCACAGTTTTGTATCTCGATTGCAGTGGTGGTTACACTAATCCATGCATGTGATAAAGTGACATAGAACTACACACACTTATTGAACCAATGTCAATTTTCTGATTTGATATCGTATTATAGATACATTAGATGTAATTATTGGGGAATACTGGGGGGAGGGTACATAGGACCTCTACGCTATCTTTAAAATTTCCTGTGAACCCATGATTACTTCAAAATAAAAGGAAAAAAAAAAAAAGAATTAACTATGAAAAATGTCTTCTCACAATCAGCAGTATTTGTTAAAAACTTTAAAAATGGCAATGCTCTTTCTCTCAGGAATTCTATCTCTGTCTAGGAATTCAGCCTTAGAAGGTAATTGGAGATGCCCATGGAAATCTGTAGACTAGCACATTTGTCCGAGTTCATAAGGTAATTTAAATGCCCACTTGTATGAGAAGAGTTAAATAAGTTATAGCCTATCATATGATAGGATATTTGTTTAGATACTAAAATCATGCTTTTGAGGAGTATTTAATTGGCAAGATGCTTACAATAGCATTAAGTAAAAAAAAAAACAAGCAGGCTATGAAAGAGTATACATGTAATATGATATCAATTTATCTAAAACATATATATATATAGAAAACATATACATATATATATATGTAGAAGAAAATGCACCAAAATATTAATGATATTATTATGAGGACTTTATTTCTAAAATAAACATGCATTGCTTTTATCATTAGAAAGATAAACATCTTATCCACAAACTTAGATTTGAAGGGAAGCGGGTGGTGGGAAATAGGTTATAGTAATTTACTTTGGACCTAAGACCCTGGCTCAGTACAAGAATGTTCTAGTTTATAAATGAAAACTCCTTTCTTAATAAAGATAGTGTCTACAGGTAAGTCATTATCGAGTCAGGGTCATAATTGAAAACCTCAGGTGTTGGTGTTTTTCAATCTTGAATAAGAGAAGGGAGGAGGGGTGGGGAGATACACATTTTCCAAGTGCCTGTTCTTCAGAATTCCATGTGCATGGAAACTATTTTTTTAGAAGGGAGAATGAAGGGACAATTTACAAATGAGTGTTCATGTTATTACCCCCAGGGAGGACCTTTTGTACCCCGGGGGAGGGGCAGGAGCTCATCTCCTGGGCTGTGACTCTTTTTAGTCAAGGGCACTTTTGTGGAGCGGGAGGAGAGCTGTGAGCAGCCAACACTCAGCAGCATTAGCCTGGGAGAGGAGATCTGGGTAGAGAGCCTACAGCATCTCTCAAATGGCCCGTTATTATGTTCCCAATATTATGGTGAACAACCTTGTACATAAATCTTTAGGCGCATCTCTATTTCCTAGGGTAAATTCCTGGGAATAATTTAAACAAAGACTATTAACATCCAGTAAATGTTTATTGAATGGATGACTGGATAAATCAATAAGGAGAGAGAAAAGGCCTTGGGAGGTTGATAGGATGAAGAAGGTATGTGGAAGGCAGGATCAAATGGATCTGTTGAGGGCTAGTTCTGGGACTGGGCCCTGAAGAGAGGGTCCCCTCTCACCTTGGTGACAGGACCAGCATGAGCCTGGTACTCATTGAATTCTTTCTGCAAAGACAGAGGGTACTTCATCGCACGGATGGTTCCCACTGAGGTGCCCACAAACATCATGCGCCCGGAGTGTGAGATGACAATGGCTGTGTAAACGACATCGAATGCTGACATCTCTCGAAGGACCTGGAACACAGACAGCTCTGTTCAGTTTGCAGGCCTGAGCCCTGTCCTCAGTGTCCCTGAGTCATTATCCCGTGAAGGAGGGACCCTGTTGTCACAGGCCTTCTTCTCACCACACTCTCTGCAGTAAACATGGGGCTGTCTCCGGCAGATCGTTGTAGCTGCCCAGGGGTGGGGCAAGGGGAGACTCACGGAAGAATCTGCAATCTCCTTGAGGGTCTGGTCAGATCCAACAGCAAAGATAATCTTGGAATCAGGGGAGATGGAAACACAGTTGTAGCTGCAGGACTTGAGCACACATTCTGTCTCTCTTTTTCCCGTGGATAGATTCCATTCATACACAGCACCGTCTGTGCCACAGGAAATCAGTTTGCTGTCATCAACATTCCACACAATGGAATGAATCTACAGGGGAGGAAGACATTCCCAGTGAAGAGTGTGCACACGCAAACACACACACACGCACACACACATGCACACACACGGAAAAGGCAACGTGTGCCTCTAGACTGAGGCAGAACGTCCTTTCCTGGTACAAACCCTTTAGGAAGAACAAGCCATAGCTTTTTGGGAATGTTAGCATTCTGTTTCCCAAGATGCTTATAAAATATTGAAGATGAAATACTCCTATTTCCTTTTCAATTTATGAATGGAAAGATTGAACCAATTGTAACGATTCCTATAATTCTACAACCAATTAATTATGGCGGGGATTGGGGGAGAAACTTATATATTCATGGAATTTGCAAAAATAGGACAGAGAGAAGGGACTTCCAGAATGGAAAAATAGGGACCTCAGCTGACCTTCTCCTCAACCAAATAAGTTGACTGTTAAAATATTATACAAGCAATTATTTAAAGTCTCTGGAAATTGTCCTAAGGGCACACAGCAAATGTAGAAACATTCCTACAGGAAAATCTACTCAGTCTCAGTAAGAACAGAATCTGGCATGTGAGCCGCGATCTGCAGGTGCAACATGTTCTGCATAAAATGCCTTTCTTTTTCAATTGCTTTTTCTCTCCAAATTCATCTGCTGACTTCTTACTCCTTTTAATCATTGGTCCCTCCCTTTTCTTTATGCCCCATATCTACTCTATCTTCAGGAACTATTGGTTTTACTAATTAAGTATCTTTTGAATCCATCCACTTCTCTCTAACTGTACCGCCTCCACCCTGGTCCAAAATACTATCTTCTTTCATGTAGATATCCACAGTAGTTTCCTTACCATTTTTACCCTTGCCCCTTTCAACACATTCTTCACTCTGCAGCCAAAGTAATCTTTTAAAATGCAAGTCTGGTTATAGTATTCCCTGCCCTGGAAGTCTTCAATGATTTTGAGGAACAATAGGATAAAGTACGAAATCCTTAAAAGGCTTACAAGGTTCTATGTACTTGGGCCCCTGCTAACCTATCCAATTTCAGCTCACTCCAAGTTTTGTTCTGATACCTATGTTCTAGCTCCACAGACATTTCAGTTCCTTTGAAATCTCCTATGAGATTTCCCAAGAAATCTCCCATCTCAAGGTCTTTGGATCCCTATCTGCAATGATTATCTCTACCAGCTCTGTCTAGCTACTTCCAACCCACTTCTTTAGGACAAAGCCTTTGTGAATAACCCAATCTCCTTCATTATGCCAATTCCTTCATTATTTCCTTTCATAACACCTCATGTTTTTCTTTTATTGAATTTATTGCAATTAGTAATTAAATTTGTCTGTGCCTTTGTTTTAGCGACTCTTTTCCTAAGTAGACAGTGACCTCCTCAAGGAGAGGAATCACTTCTCTTCTGTTCACTTGTGTCCCACTGGACTAGCAAAATGCTTGGCTCTGCGCCCCTTGTTTCTCTGGACACTGTTCATTCACTTACCTTCCCTGTGTGTCCTTTCAGGTTTGAGATGTTCTCCAGGCTTGTGGTGGTAAAAATCTGAATCACATTTCCATTGACTGCAGCGAACAGGTGACCTCCATTGCTAAAAGCACACTACAAAAAAATACATCCAGAGAGCAAGAATGAAAGAAATGAGCAGTCTCGTTAAAGGTTACAGTCAAGAGCTCTTTTTCTCAAAAGAGGTGGGAATCTGGGGAAGGTACAAATAGAACGAGAATCGGCTGATATTTTCAGACCCTTTCACTATTCCTACAGCTCGTACTGGCTAAGATGCTTACACTGCCATATGTGCTTACGCATGAAGCTGCTTGAATCATAGAAGAGAACATTCATTTCATTTGTAGAAGTTTCGGAACGGGGAAGCGGTTCCTGGAATCATTGTCTTGTTTCTGCGAATCATCTCGGGGAAAGATGGTGGGCTGCTTAGTACCTCTCACTATTGCTTGTTTTCCCTGGCTCTACCCAGTCTCCAACCTGGCTTTCCCAGCTGTGCCTCTGATTCTGTGGTAACTTTTTTTTTTCCAGTGCTTTTGTATTACTCCACAACCATAGAGAGGATCTGTCACAGGGCTTTGGGCTCGCTTAAATACATTAGGGAGAATAAGAAAAGGGTGATAGAGCCATACACTCAATAAGTTTGGTGGAAGAACTGAATTTTTTTTTTTTTTTAAAAAAAGGCACTAAAGTTCTCTAAGATATACTTTGGTCTCACCTCCCCAGAGCATGTTAGTTCTTGATATTTCAACCCTGGTTTCCCAAGAAACTGGATGTTTATCTCCAGCAGTTCTTACCTCTCTGCATCCTCTGACAGAGTATTCTTTGAAAGAACGTATATCATCAATGAGTAGATTCATAAGGCGTAGTTTGTCAGCAAACCCTGCCACAATGAAGTGGCCAGATGGATGAAGGCTGATTGTATATGCCTCTTCTTGGTATTCCTTATATAGTTCCAAAGTGCTGTGAATATCAGTTCTTGAATTATAAATCTAGCTCGCTAAATCCCTCAAGCTCTCCATTGTATCTAGTATGTATTTTTATCATAGCATTTGAGATACTTTATTGCTTGCAATGAATGCGTCCTCCCTTTTCTATATTTTGAGTATTTGAGGATAGTATCCAACAATGAGAATAGCAAGTAGGGGGACTGAACAAGGAATTGTCTGTTGGTGTTAAATGCACAGCTCCATTTAGATTTCTTAAATCAAAAGGATTGCACTTTTTTTTTTTTTTCCCAGCAGCTCCAGCGGAACAAAGAAATTACAGTGTAGGGCCATCTAGGTTGGAGATTCTCAGGGTAGCTATGACAGAAGGATAAAATCACTAGGAAATTGAGGGGGCTTGGGGCGGTGATGAGGAGAAAGAGGAGAAATACATGCTCTGGTGAGCTCCATGAGGCCAAAAACAGATCAAGTAGGAGTAAGGGAATAGGAAAGCTGGAAGGACATAGGATGTCCTGGAAGAAAGTGAGATACTAGAGTGTTATCTCTATGTCCCTAGAGCTGGTATAGTGTCTGGCAAGTAGTTAAGCATTTAATAAAGCACAAAGTAATTTTCTAGCCCATCCAGGAATGAAAAGAGAAGGTAGGTTGACTGACTTGATTAAAAATTTTTTTTTCCAACTGAAAGCTTCTAAGTAATGCAAATTTAAAATTCTCTAAAGTAATGCACATGAAAAATTTAACAACCCAAATCCTGCATATTATAGTATCAAAGCCTTTCATTCCTTACTTTGATTCATAATTCCAGATGCGAATGGATCGATCCAGAGAACAGGTGGCAATGAGGGGTTTGCGGATGCAAGTAGATAGACCAGTGATGGATGCTGAGTGTAATGGGTACATCAGATACTCAAAGTGGGCTGGCTCCCCCTAGAGAAATCATACAGAATGAGATTCGGCAGGGTAAGCAAAAGGCTAGCTATGCACTTTAGCTCTCATTACTACCCATGAACATTAACTAGCCTGGGTGTGCAAAATCAGGTGGTGAACAAACTGTTTTAATATCATTCATTTTTTCTTATTCCATTATTATTTAAAAACAGTATTTTAATGGCAATAAAATATTTGGTTCCACAAATATACCAGAACTTAATTTAGCCATTTCTCTACTGTGGGGACACTTAAGTGGTCTTTAATTTTTGTTATTTAGGAATACCTAGAATAAATATCTTTGCAGGTAAGTTTTTGTACCTCTCTCTTTACTTCCTTAGATACTGTAGTGTGAGTGCAGGTATTATTAAGCTTTCTGATTGTAGTGTAAGTGCCTGACATTCAGCTTTTGATTGTCAAAGCATCCATTTTAAGACATCCACCTTGAATAAACATATTGCCAGCTGTACGGTACGGCTACTAGCAAAATGACCAGATAAGGAAATAGGCTGCCCCCTGTGGAGGTCCCTCTTTCTGAGAACCTTGAATAACCTAGATAACTGATGGCTTGAGTGACCCCTTCTCCCTTTCTGTGCCCTAATTCCTGCTCTTATGCTTCAAATCAGCCAACAAAGAGTGAACCCATGAAAATCTAGATACTCCACCCCTGGACTCTAATAAAGGCCAAGCCCCAGGTCTATGCTCTCTTTCTACCTGTGACCTCTCTGTGTGGCCCCTGGACACACGTGCCAGGTCCCCTTCAGGACCTGTGAATAATAAATCTTGTTCCTCAAAGGTCCCTGATGGCTTTTGCTGAAGTGCATCCTGCAATCATAATAAGAGCCATGAAGGCCAGTCCAGCCACAACATAGGCCCCTGTGGGGGAAATGTACAGTCCTAGGCCAGTACCTGGGCTCTCCTAGCTTATAGCATCACTATCAATTGGCTGGGACTGACATAACAGATACATTTGTAGAAGCAGAACATAGGCAAAAACAGTATGAATAATTTTAAGGGTATTGATAAGTACTTCCAAATTTCTCCCCAGGGTGACTATATTACTCTATTGCCAGCAGCAGTGAGAGTTGGGTGAATGATTTTAAATTAAAATGTATCCTGATATATTGGTTGTATAGGTTTCAGATGTCTATTATGAGGCATTACACCTGGGACACCTGAATGAGGAGTGATGATTGGGAAATTTAATGAGGTACACATATTTTGGGTCTGTTCACAAGCCAAGACAAAGTCTGCAATGGGATTCCCTCAAATTCTGGCTCTCTTCCCCTTATAAACTTATCTGCATCACTCTATCTTCTACTATCTTATAAAAAGAGGTACTGTGCTGCGGTGGGGGGGCAGGCACAGATTATTCCCATTCTTCTCTATCTGTTACCCCTTCTTTCTCCAATATCTTCAACCTCCTTGCCTCTACTAGCACATTCCTATTAGCTGCTTTTATTTTTTTCTTTCCTGAAGGATGAGCAAGAAAGAACCAATATGGGGAAGAAGGAAGGGAAGACTGTTCCAGGCAGAGGGAACAGTATGTGTAAGAGCCTTTGGCAGGAGGGAATCTGCAGATCCATGGTGGTTGGAAAGGCCAGTCCTATTAGATGGAACGATGGGATGAGGCAGCCAGGACCAGACCATTCCTAGCCCTGTGCACTCAAGTCTAGTTCTTCTCAAAGCACTGGGAAGCCACGAAGGGATCACAGCAGTGATGGTGGTACTGGTAGAGGATGTGTATCTTGCAGTAACCAGACCTGGGTTTTGAAAAGACCACTCTAGCATCAAAATGGAGTATAGCTCAGGTGCAGGAGGGCACAGTGTATATACGGAAATAGGCATGAGGCTTTTACAGCGGAGGAGAATGGAAATGCTTTCTTCTACAGAAGACCCAACCCCTCTGGTCTAGTTCCCTCCTCCCTTTGCGGCCTTCCTTCTGGGAGGCCCTGCCTGAGGGGAGACAGGATCTGTGTGATGCGCTCACCCCTCCAGACAGAGAAAGCAAACAAAGTGGAGATCTGGCCATCAAATTTGTCCTTTCTGAATCCATGCAAATCAGTTCCACCCAGGTGAAATGATAAAAAAATAGTTTCTAAATCTGCAGGTTAAAAACAGCCCTGGATTTATGGTGACCCCAAATATAGGTGGCCTAAAAGGCCCCACCTGAGACGATCTCCTTCACTCACCTCTTACGGAAACAATCTGTGTTCACTGATGGATGAATGGATAAAGAAGATGTGGGGTACACACACACACACACACACACACACACACACACACACACTACTACTCAGCTATCAAAAGAGGTGAAATCCTGCCATCTGCCACAACACGAATGGACCTTGAGGGTATTACGCTAAATGATATAAGTCAGACAGAAAAAGACAAATACCATATGACTTCACTTATATGTAGAATGTTAAAAACAAAAACAAACAACAAAACCCAAAAATGAACTCATAGAGGCAGACAACAGAGGTGTGGTTAGCAGAGGGGAAGAGTGGAGGGAGGGCAAAACAGGGGAATGGGGTCAACTGCACGGTGACAGACAAAAACTAGACTTTTGGTGGTGCGCACGATGTAGTATACACAGATGTCAAATTATGACGTTGCACACCTGAAACTTACATATAATGTTACCTCAAAAAAAGAAAAAAGAAAAAAGAGGCCATCTCTTATAACCTCTCACTGAAAACATGTGGAAAGTGATGTTCAGAAAGGTTTAATCCGAAGAGATTTGTCTAAAGTCACATAGTAGCTTTTAAGAACCTGTTTCCCGAATTTTCTACAATTCATTAGGTGTGTGATACTTTCAAAATGCTCTACTGGTCAGAATCTTTTTTTTTTTTAATTGAGATATAACTGACATATAACGTATTCGTTTGAGGGTATACAACATAATGATTTATTAGCCTATTACCTTTTAAATACACTTAAATCTCTCTCATCTTACAAACAAAACAATTCTTTCTCTTCTGCCTCATCTCTGCACTTCATTCTATGAGGCCAGTATTATCCTGATACCAAAAGCAGTCAAAGGCATCAAGAAAGAAGCTACAGACCAATTCTGTTATGAATACAGATGAAAAAATCTAGAAGGAAATGTTGCTGGGGAAGACTCACCTTGCTGATTTCTGTTAGAGACATGGTGATGCTATAGAGTTGGTTCTTACTGGTGCTGGCAATCAGGGTTTCCTCAGAGGGGCTGAAGCACATGCAGAGAATGTCCTGTTTGTCAGACTGACTCGGGTCATTGCTCTGCGGGTCCACAGGAATCTGCCCAAGACACAAGACAGCTATCAGTGATGCCCCTACATTGTCAGTGGGTCCTTGAGCTTTCAGAGTTCTCTTGTATACTTTGAGCGTATGGACTCCCAGATAAGCATGCTTCCAGGATCTGCCTCAGATCTGAGAAGGGAGGGCTTGAGTTGCTGCTGTTTCTGTGGGTTTTATATTCACCTTTAAGCGATTAGTGGATGAATAATAAGACAGCGGCATACGCTAAAAAAAATGATCGATCTATACCTCTCAATCTATACCTCCAAAGACAAGCATTAGTTTAAATCCCACTCTCGCCCACCTGTTGGAATCCTCGTGCGGGAGCCCACCTGCACCAAGTACACCAGTATGTGTACTTCAGAAGGTGACAGCCCTTCTTCCACGTGAGGTGGGTGACAGGACAGAGAAAAGGAAAGGGGTCACACAGGTCTTGCCAGCAGTCTCTGGGAGGACCTGTAGTTCCAAGTAGACATGATAAAATTAGATTTCCTTTTCCCTGCTATTGCTTTTCTTCTATTAACAACCGCACGTCTTGAAACGTTGGCTTGCACGTACCATCTCTATTTCCTTATCAACTACTGCTATTAATTCCTTATAATTTGATAAATAAAATTTCCTTCCGCTGCATCATCTACTGAAACTGTCTTCATGAACATTAGAGACCCTTTCTCACCAAGCCAGACACCCCTGCTCGGTTCTCATCTTCTCGACTTTTCTAGAGCCTGTAGCAGCGATGTGGCATCCACCTCCCTGGGGTCCAGGACACTGAGCTCTCGTGTTTCCCTCCCCCTGTCTAGAGTTCTGTCTTCCTATATACCCCTCGCTTTTCCTCATATAGTCAACTCCCCCTTCTCCACCAGGACAGCAAGGGCTCTGGGAAGCCGCTCTGACCCGCCCTGGGCCAGGTGGGCCCTGATACTCCCTCAATGTACCCATGGCACCCAAGAGTTCCCTCTACTGTCACATTTATCATGCTGTGTAAAGTAGAATGGGAGCCCTCAGACTAAAGGCCTTGTCTGTGTTGTCCCATCCCTGTGCTTGGAACAGTGCCTGGCACATAGCAGGTGCTCAGTGAATGAATGGGTGTTGCCTTGCTGCCCGACTCCAGAAACAGGTGCTTGAGGGAAGCAGCCATGTCTGATACATCTCTTAGGCACCCGGCCCAGAGCCTGGCCCATGGTGGATGCACAGTAAACACTTGCTGAATGAATGAGTGATTGACCACTACTTCTTAGCATCCTCTGCTGAGTCTCTAAATTAGGAAATACTGTTTTGTACTTAGTCTTCTTTCTTTCTATTTTCTCTCTCAGTGATTTTACCTAATATAAGGGTTTCAATGAAAACAATAGCAGTGAAAGTAATTACAATGATAAATATCTAGAATAGTAAAAATAAAGCGTCAACTACATGCCAGACATAAGCTAAGCACTGTGTGTGTACATACTGATCACACTCCTAAAGTCTAAACCATATTTCTGATGGTTTCACTTTATTCCAGGAGTCAAATGTCAACTTCCTCAGAGAGGCCTTTTGCCCCCTGTCCTTTCCCTGGCTTTGTTTCTCATAATGTTGATCCGCACCTGACAATCGGTTCATATTTGTCTGTTTGCTTGTTGACTGAGCTCTAAGTACAGACAGGCTCTTAGTGTGTTTGCTTCCCTACTGTGTCCCTCCCAGCCCTTAGCCCAGAGCCTGGCACAAAGTAAACCCTCAATAAATAGTTGTTAAATAAATGAATAAACAAAAGAATAAACTGCTTCTCCTTGGTCCCCACCCACCTTGCTCTTACCCCTAATTTTCCTTCTCTGGCATCTTTTTCAGGCATCCAGTCTTAAAACTGAGGCATCCTCTCTGGGAGCTCCTTATCTCTGGTCTCACACATCTACTCAGGGAAAGTCCTATAGACTTAACCTTCACAAAGTGTCTTTCCCTTCCCACTTCCCCTGCTACTCACTGCTGAGATCCTAGACCTCACTACATGGCTTCAGTTAAAAAAAAAAAAAGTCTTTTAACTGATTCCTAACCATGGCAATATAAATACTATCATTTACTAGCACCAAGCCCTGTGTTGTTTCATCCTTTTGATAACCACAAGGGATAGGTTATTTTCTCAATGAAGACACACAGGTTTTGCTAGATGCAGCTACTCACCTGAAATCACTTAGCCAAAAAGCAAGAGTCATGTCTAACTCATTCAATGAGTTTTTAACCAGGACACGTCCATTGAATCGCCCCTGGTATCATAGGCAGAGTACTGTTCTTAAGCATATGCTTCCCCATTCACAAACAGGTTGCCTGCAGAATTACACACATACTCCTCAAGTTGGCATTTGAGATCTTTTACCAACTTTAGCTCCTATCTTTTTCCTTCAGGTGACTTTAGTGCCTCCCAAATACACTCTGTCAGTGGTACGTTGTTTAATTTGTTCCTTCCATCTGTAATTCTTAATCTGTTTCTTCCTGTCAAATATCATCCATCCTCTAAGACCTTTCCTCAAAGATTACCATCAAACATCCAGAGCCTTCTAGGTTCTTCCCCAACCAGATATGATCTCTCTCTATAACAGTGTGCATTGTTTTTTCCACAAACATTTACTAAATGCTTACTATGTGCTGGGTAGTATGCTGGACATTAAATATCGATATGTATCATAACAATACAGTTTTTATGGGGACACTAAGCTTCAAAGAAAAAACAGAATTTGCCAAAGTTCTCTCCTAGGATTCAAATTCACATCTTTCTAATTCTAAACTCCAATTCTGTACAACCCATCCTAAAACTTCCCTCAGGACAAATGGCTCAAGTCCCCATTTCTGCTCAGTCCCTCTCTTCCCCATCAAACTTGCCAGCGCTCTGCTGCTGGAGAACAAATGCCAGTAGGACCCCAGTTTTGCTTCTTCCTCCCCTCCTTACCCGGATTTCCCTGCTCTCGTGGTAAAAATCCTTCTCCTCCGTCCTTTCAAATAGTAGAACTCTGCCTGGCCCAGCTGAACAGGCAAATCCCTTTGAATAGGCTGCAACGGCAAACACCTGGGGCATGGTCAGCTGGCTGTGGCTACTGGCCGTCATGATCTGTTCATAGGAAGGGAGTGGGGAACTGATGGTTGGAAATTCGATCAAACTAGAAAAAGAAAAGAGCATATAAAGTTTAGAGAGACAATCCCAAGGAGATGAATTCTGCTAGGGATGAGAAAGAAGAGCTGTTTTAAGGTGGGAGAAATCACCCGATGTGAGCTCCTTTCCCATAACCAAAACGCTACCCTTCGGTTCAGGAATGCCACACAAACTCCAAAGAGAAACTGGAAGGTTGCAATTTATCTGGTGGTCTCACAACCCTGCGTGGTCACTATAACTATTGCTATTATTATTATTATCATCCTCACTTTATTGTTTACAAAAAAGTGGTTCAGAGGGATTGAGTTTTCTAAGATCACACAATCAGTAAGTGGAAGAGCTAAGAATTGAACCCGGGTGTCCATTTCCTTCCTTCCTCCCTCTCTACCTCCTTCCCTACCTCCTTCCCCCCTCATTTATTCATTCAATCATTCATTCATATAACAATATGTATTGGCGTCATACTGTGTTAACAATTCTGTGAGACAATGGTACATGAGACTGACACAGTTTCTGCCCTGGGAAACTTAGTCTAGGGGGCATGTGATAAGGACTGCTGGGGAGAGCTGAGTAGGATGGGAGCAGCTAGTCAGCAGGTAGCAAGGATTTTCTGAAGACAGTTACAGGGGAGGTACATCCCAGAGGCATGAGCAGAGGCTGAGAGCTCCCAGCTGAGATCTGAAGGACGAGCAGCAGTATGTCAGGTATGTGTATCAAGGGGAGTGGGATGGGGGTACGGGGACAGGGGAACTACACATGACCAAGCCCAGAGGCAAGAGCATGCACAGAAGATGTGTGGTCAATAGAGGCCAGAGCTCATGATCCAGATGTAAAGGGTCAGGAACATGTGGGCCAAGTTCAGGAGTCTGGGCTTCATTGTTGGAGCCCTGGATCCACTAAAGGATTGTGAACACAGCAAACTGGAGGGCATGGAGATTTATTAGGAAGCTCTTAACCAAATCATGACTGAAAAGGAGATGTCCCTGGTGTGGGGGATGGTGAAAATGGGTGGACTGAAAGTTACTGAGGAAGAAGGATCTACAGTATGCGATTATGTTGAGGGCTCAGGCTCTGGAGTCAGACAGACCTAGGTTTAAATTTTGACCCTGCCACTTAACAGTGCTGTGATCTTGGGAACCTCTTTAAGCCTCAGTTTCTTTGTCTATAAAATGGGAATGACAATAATATGTACTATATAGGGTAAGACTCAAATGAGAATACATATACAGTGCTCAAGGCAGTGCCTAGTACATGCAGTGGTACATTCTAATATGTGTGAGACACAATTATTAGTTGTAGTAGAGTTAAAATTGACAGCTCCCTCCTGAGCCCTCACTTTGGCCCATATGCTTCTGTCGGATTTACTGACATTTCCTTGCACTTCTCCATTGGTCTGCTGCCTCCTACCGAACTGCAAGCTCCTGGAGGATCTTTGTTCCCAGCACCCAGATGCCTTGCACATTGCAAAGGCTAGGTGGACATTTAATTAATTGGTTCAGTAAATGGGCAGCCATTAGAAAATATATTTTTGAAAATTTGTAGTTTTGAAAGCTAGCGATACTAAAATGCTTCTAAAATAAAGTTAGGTGTGAAATAAAAAGAACTGTATCCAGACGATGGTCATAACTATCAAATTTGTGCTTGAACAGAGATGAACATTAGAAAGGCAGAGGGAAAATGAGCTGATTTTTTTTCCCCTCTTTAATTCACTCCCCACCCCCCGCACTTCCACCCCTGACCTACGGATGTTGCCGTTTTCTCTTAAGAACTGGATCTCTGAAGGCCGGGAGTCTCCTCCCACGCCTGGGGCCCCTGGGATATGATCTGTGGCCCCACCTGGGGTACGAACCCAGGACCTTCTGCGTGTAAAGCAGATGTGCTAACCACTACACTATGGAGCCACTCCCAATTTTTTTTTTTTTTTTAAATTTTTTAGGCGAGGCAACCCTTGGTTGACCTCACAGATTGCAAGGACCTTGTCAGTTTACAATCTCTTATTTTTTATTGTTTACGCCTATAGCACCTGATCTTCCTAGGTGGTCTCCAAAATGAGTTGATTTTTAAGGTAAAGAGGTTATAAGTGATTTTTAAAGAATGCTGTTTTTGGTGTATTGCTACTAGTACAATGAGTATATTTTTACACAAGCATGGGCCCAGAGGGGCACCATTACCTCTCTGATTCCTGAATCACCTCCAGGTTCTTCAGGTCGCTGGTGGGCTCCTTGACCATTATACTTGTCTCCCAGCGTTGATCGCCAGATTCAAAGAGGAAGAGCCTGCCTGTATCAGTGCCAACGACAATCTTGTCTTCAGATACCCAGGTATGGGATAGGTAGTTTTGGGGTTCTCCCCTCTGAAAGTTGGTTTGCTTCAGGGTTCCCTCAGCAAAACGGAGAAGTTTAAATATCCCATTTCCAGTGACACAAACCTGTGTGTTATCCTGGGGACTAAAGCTCACCTGTAAAATGTGAAAGAATAAAAAACAAAGATTTATAAAACTAATCTTGATGGAATTATTTCCCATTTTACTAATTAATATTTATTTCAGGTAGCTCAGAGTAGCCTTTAAACATTACTAAATCATGTAATTTTGATACCATATTGGATAAGAGCACAGATCTATATTCATTACATTTGTGGGGCCAAGAGTCTTAAACAAGGAAACCTACAGAAGTCATTTTACAAAGGCCAAAAACCAAAATGAGCAGGTCTTGACAATGGCCAAACTCTGTGCTCCTGATACACAGAAAACATTCAATAAAAGACAGCTCTTACTATTTTTTATAATTTGTGTGATACTTGTTATGCTGGGAGGTACCTGGTAGACAGTATTGTTCTGAGAGTCAGTTCTAATGATGGCCATTACTTTCTGTTTTTCCCATAGCCAATAGACAAGGTTGGACTCTGGTGGTGATGTCTGAGTCAACAAGTATTTAGAGTCTGGAGAAAAAGCCATGCTAGTAAATCTCTGAACTGGGAAGTCAAAATTACTAAGGATTTTGCGCTTCCGGCAAGGGATGGATGACAGTTCATAAATGGTGATAACAGGTTTTTCTTGCACCGTCTCAGAGATAGCGAGGTATCGTCGATTGGGACTGATGGACAAGGCCAACATGCCTTGACTCTTGTCTGAGCCTGAAAACAGAGATAAAAGGGGATAATGAGAGTAGATCATGCTTTTACCAAGATTCAACATGAACCAGGCACAGTGGTAGACACTGCCGATGCAACAGGAGAAAAGTGCAGAAATAGGGAATTGCCAATCTGTGAAGCCCCTTGGTACAACTGTCTGGGGTATTATGAAAATGACTAGGATGGGCACTTCCCTGAGGCTGAGGTGGGAGAAATCAGGGAATGATTCCTGAAAGAGGACAAAGTGGGACAGGGAGTGGGGTAGGGCAGGTGGCAGGAAGAGCAAAGGTGTGGATGTGAGAAAGTGGGATGTTGCCAGAGCATTGCATGAGACAAAAAATGGATCTAGAGGGGTGGAATAGGGTCAGATCATAGAGTCCTTTATGTCCTGAGTGGGTGATACTCAATACTCTTCCTGTATTTTCAAGGCTGGGATGCTAACTACTGGATTCCTCAGCCTCCCTTGCAGTTAGGTGATCTATGTGACATACTGGCCATGAGATAAATGCAGAAGTATGCTGGACTGGCTTTATGGTAAAGCTGTGCTTTCTTGAAAACCAGGTATGGAAGCATTCTATCCCCCTTTTCCTGGAATACAGAAGTGATATCTGGAGATATAGAAGCCATCTTGCAATCATGCAGTAACAAGCATGAGAATGAAAGCCCTATGTTCTCCAAACAGCAGCGCCTGGGGCAAAGATTAAAGTGCAAATACTTTATTTGGGAAATGTGATCAGGGCTGTGTTATAATTTTCGTGGGCTCTAGGTATTTTTGCTTTCAGGGACCCCTGCCTTTATCAAAAAGATTAAAAATTATATTTTGTGACTGCACTGGTATAAAGAGGAATAGATCCAGGCTGGATTCATTATGATATAGTCATTATTATAATATTCACTTTTTCCTGATTTTCAAATAAATTAAAACTAACTTAATATATGAGAAAGGAGGCAAGATATACAATGTAGTAGAGACAGTCTCTTCAATAAATTGGACAGATATATGCAAAATAAAAGAAACTGTATACAAGAATGCGCTCAAAATGGATTAAAGACTTAAATGTAAGACCCGAAACCATAAAACTTCTAGAAGAAAACACAGGCAGTAAACTCTCTGATATTGCTAACAGTAATTTCTTTTTGGATATATCTCCCCGGGCTAGGGAAACAAAACAAAACAAACAAACAAAAAGAAAAATAAACAAATGGGACTACATCAAATTAAAGAGTTTTTGTACAGCAAAGGAAACCATCAACAAAACAGAGACAACGAACTGATTGGAAGAAGATATTTGCTAATGATACATCTGGTAAGAGGTTAATATACAAAATATATCAAAAACTCATACAACTCAACAACAACAAAAACAAACAATCCAATTAAAAAATGGGCAGAAAACCTCCAAAGATGTTTCTCCAAAGAGGAAATACAGATGGCTAATAGACATATGAAAAGATGCTCAAGGTCACTAATTATCAGAGAAATGCAAATTAAAACCACAATGAGATATATCATCTCATATCTGTCAGAATGGCTTTCACCAATAAATCAAAGAACAAGTGTTGGTGAGGATTTGGAGAAAAGGGAACTCTCATACACTGTTGAGACTCTTATACAGTGGTGGGACTGCAAATTGGAACAGCTACTATGGAAAACAGTCTGGAGGTTTCTCAAAAAATTAAAAATGGATATGCCTTTTGACCCAGCAATTGCACTTCTGTCCAAAGAAAACCAAAAAGTAATTCGTAAAGATCTATGCACCCCTATGTTCATGGCAGCACAATTTACAATGGCCAAGATAAGGAAGCAACTTAAATGCCCATCATTTATATAACGGATATATGTATATACATATATATATATATATACATATATACCAGAAACTATCCGGTATATATACAATGGACTATTACTCAGCCATTAAAAAAATGAAATCCTGCTATATGCAATGACATGGATGGACCTAAAGGTTATTATGCTGAGTGAAATAAGTCAGATAGAGAAAGCTAAATACCGTATGATTTCACTTATATGTAGAATCACAAATATAAAGGACAATTTGGTGATGGCCAGAGGGGAGGGGGATTGGAGGGCTGGGAAAATGGGGTGAAAGGTTAAAGAAGTACAAATTAGTAGTTGATAGATGGCCACAGGGATGGGAAACACGGCATAGGGAATGCAGTTAGCATTAATGTATTGGCTAGGTGGAGAGCCAGGGGTGAGAAAGAACAATTACGAGAATTGTTTTATAAACTATATAAATGTCTAACCAATGTACTGTATACTTGAAACTAATGAAATAAAATAAAAAATTAAAAAAATAAATTGAAATGAAAACATTTTCTTGGATCCCTAAATGTACCACGGGCCTTAGGCTGTGTGTCTATTGTGCCTTGTGGATAAATCCTCAACTCAGTTAACAGCAACCTCATCCTTCTGGTTAATCAGGCCAAAAACCTTGCTGCTTCTTTTTCTCTTCTACCCTCATAAGGTCTGTGAGGAAATCTGTCACCACCACTTTCAAAATATATCCAGAATTTTATCTCTTCTTACCATTCCTATTGCCTACAACCTGCTCCATGACACCATTTTCTCTCACCTGGATTATAGCAATAGTCTCTCAACTGGTCTCCTGTTGAAACATGAGTCAGATTATGTTATTTTGCTCAGAATCCCCTCATGATTTCTCATTTCACTCAGAGTAAGAGCCTATGACTTACAAAGCCCTATGTGATGTTGTTCCCCATTACTTGTCTGCACCTTTCGCTTCTACTCCATTCACTCCACTCTAGCCACACTGGCCTCCTTGCTACTCCTCTAACATAATGAGCATCCTCTTAACTCTGAGCCTCAAAGGTGAAAGGCAAAACTATAAAGCATAAAAGAGATAATATAGGAGAACACTGATAATCTTGGCTTAAGGAACAACTACTGAACAAGACACAAGAATGAAAATGTTAATAAACTTGACTTCATTAAAACTAAGAATTTGTGTCCATTAAGATACCATAAGGAATGAGAAAACACAAGCCCCAAACTGGAAGAAATTACTTGCAATACATATATCTGACAAAGGATTTGTACACCATATATAAAGCGTGCTCATAAGTATAAGAAAATTACCTGAAAAAGCATAGAAAATGAGTAAAAGTCATGAATAGGCATTTCACAGAGAACTAAATAGGAATAGCCCATAAACATGTGAAAAAAACATTCATCTTCGTTAATAATAGAAATGCATACTAAAACCAATAAGATACCCTTTCTCAATTACTAGATTAGTAAAAAATTAGGAAGTTGGACAATACCAAAGGCTGGTGAGGGTGTGGAGGGATGGCAACTCTCATGAGCTCTTGATTAGAGTGTAAACTGTCACTACCACATTAACCAGTAATTTTAGTCCTGGCTGTGTGCCCTGGAGAATTGCCGTTCAAGTGGATGAGCATACATGGATGAGAGAATTTTATATTGACATGGTTTGCAAAAGAAAAAAAAAATCAGTGTTTCTCAAATGTCCATCAACACCAGAATAGACAGATATATTTGGGACATTAGATTCATAGGATGGGATAAAATAAACTCAAGATGCATGTAATATGTATGAAGATGTATGGTCTCAAAAGCATGAACAAAAGAAGTCAAAGAATATACATACTATGATTCCATTTATGCAAACTTAGTAAATAGTGAAAACAAAACTTTATCTTACATGGGGTTACACAAGTGTGGTAAAACTATATGCAAGAAAGAGGGGGAAAAAGAGAATAAGTTGTGGAAATCATGTATATCATCAACAGTGAACAAAAACAAATGTAACATTATACAAATGATTATTTGTGACTTCAGATAATATCGCTAGTGTCTTAATCATACATGAATTCAAAAGGTGCTGGAATGAGGGTGGTGTACACTGGAAAACTGTGTTAGACAATTCAAAAAGTGGCCCTGGTAATGACAAAGACAATGATATTGATGATGCATGAAAAGAGACTCTTAAAAATAAAACTTTCCCATTAAATCACAGTGAAAAAAGTACTTTTAAATTAACACTCTTTTACATGTGATTTTAACTGTGTATGTGTGATTAAGCTATATATTAAATAATGCAAGTAGGTATGTATTTCGTCTACATTTATAAAGCTATACGATTATTCAAGTTGGACAAAAAACTTTTCTTTTCAATCGTGCTGGGATTACGGAGTTATATTTGCCACATAAGGTCAATGTATGTGTCAGGATAGAAAGGATTTTACCTGGAATGAATTTTTGCCACTTCTGATCCATATTGTACTTCACACAGTGATTTCCTGAAGGAAATATAATGATCTGTTCATCGAAGAAGAAGATATTGTTGGCCACGTGAGACTGAAGACCAAAAACATGCAGTGATTGAGCTACTACGGTCGACATGGTCCTTGGCCAAAGAGTTCTGTAAAGAAGACACAGCGCCGCAGGTAGAGAATCGCCCCGCCCCGGACACGCCCCCCGGCCCCCCCCCCGACTTTTCCTCCTCCGCCCCCTCCACGCCCCTCATCCCCGCCCCCTCCCCGAGACTCCTGCTTCTCCCCTTTCCTTTGCACCCTCGCGACTTCCTGCTCCTCCGGACGACCCCTAGGTAGGTACCCGCTCCCACCTCTCCTCTTCTCCGAGTCACCAGCTCACACGTGTTTCCAGGGGTAGTACTCCTACCGTAGCACTCTTACGGAACCTAAGCAACCCGGACACTTTCCAATGCGGGAGCGGTTCCTATAGCAACGGCAAACAGGAAGTGTGGGTCTGCGGCCGGAAGCGGAAGTTGCTGTCAGGAAGTTTCGCAGCCGTAGTTAGTAGTTGGCGTTAGAGTGTTTCGGGTCCACGTGGAGTCGCGGCGTGAGGGTAGGGGGCTGAAGGCAGGCGACAGAGGGGAAAGGCGCCCTTTTCCTGCGGCGCGGGCCTTGGCCTACTCCGCTTCCTCCGGTAGGTGTTGGACGTGCGCGCTGCCAGATGGACACTCCCCCGCTTTCAGGTTCGGACTCGGATTCTGATGATTCTCTTGTCACAGACCGAGAGGTAGGTGTCAGCCGAGCTGGAGGGCTCGGTGCGGGAAGTCCTTACTCCTCTAGTACTTACCGCGGATCTTGTCCTGCAGTTGCAGGATGCGTTTTCTCGAGGGCTTCTGAAGCCAGGCCTAAATGTCGTGCTAGAAGGGCCGAAGAAAGCCGTGAACGACGTGGTGAGCTCGGGCGCCAGGTCAGGGGTTCTCGGACGTGAGATAAGCACAAGGAACGGTTGTGCTTGGGTGACCCAGTTCTTGTTCCAGGAAAGACGCAATCTGCGCATTGTCAAGAGGGTCAATTACCTGTCAGGATATTGGGGGTTAGCACTTTGTCGGTTGGCCTAGCACCCTGGGCTTGGGAGACACATATTCAAGTTTCCATTCTTAGGAGCTCAGTCTCTGAATTTCTTAGAATGGCCTGAAGCAATGTTTGGCTGAATTCAAGCGGGATCTGGAATGGGTTGAAAGGCTTGATGTTACCCTCGGTCCGGTGCCAGAAATCAGTGGACCTCAGTCAACATCTCAGAACAAGGATCAGAAAACTGTTGATCCAGAAGATGACTTCCAGCGGGAGATGAGCTTGTATGTATCTTTTCAAATGTGGGAGCAGTTGTGGGTCCCTATACTAGAGAAGGGGGAGAGGAGGAAAGTGGTGAGCCTGTACTTTTCAGAAGTTATCTTAAGCCTCGGAGCAGGGAGGAAGGCTTCTTTTGACTAAGAAGAGCTAAAGTTTTTTTTTTTGTGCATTCAATTATTAGAACAAAAATTTGTTTATGAAAGGTTCTTATATGAACTTTTTTAGTGACTACCTAAGAATTCATAATTGGCATTAGTTTATACTTTTAGAGTGGCCATTCTCTTAAACTACTAATTTATTTTCAGCAGTACTCCTCGCCCCCCTTTTTAAAAAGAGCATTTGGTTAAATTTCTCATAGATACCAAGTTAATGGGGTTTTATTACAGTTTTTGTTTGTGTGTGTGTTCTTGCTAGTGTTGAGTCTTTCTGACCGTGGGTAACTCGTGAGAAGCAGTGTGAAGGAATGTAAGGCCTCTTCCCCTTAGATTATTCACACTTTGTCCTATATCCTCAGCTACCGTCAGGCCCAGGCCGCAGTGCTTGCAGTATTACCCCGCCTCCATCAGCTCAAAGTCCCTACCAAGCGGCCCACTGATTATTTTGCAGAGATGGCCAAATCTGATCAGCAGATGCAGAAGGTAAGAAACAGGGACTTTTTTTCTGGAAATCCGGGGCATTGTGCTTAAATATATTCAGCTGGCTTACCTTCTATAATGTTTTAAAAAAGAGTAAGCCTAAAAATAGGGAACTGGTTGTTAGAGGACAGTTATTTTCTCTGTTGTCTATTTTAGACTCATGCCAGTCACCACCAATTAGGTAAATATAAGGATGACTTTTTCCTAATTTAAACAATTAAGTGGAGGAAAAGTACTGGAAAAAGTGTGGTCCCTGGGATAAAGGTGGTCTTTGTATTTTCTAGTTGGCATGATCATGGCATGGTGTGTAGAAAAAACACAGTTCTTGTCCTTACTAGTGGGCAGTGCTACAACTTGTAGACAATTTATTTTGTCTGGGTCTCAGTTTTCTGTAAAATGAGCGATTAGTGTATGGCTCAGATATAGTATAATTTATCAGAGTTACGTAGAACTTGGTCCTCATTTAACTTTGGGAGGAAGAGAATTGCCAAAATCTAATCCAAGATGTTTTGAAATAGTTCCTTTGGGTCATAAGCTGGATTTTAGGGAGCTCTTATCTTGGTGGTACTTAGGGAAGCTAATCTAAAGATAAGCCCAGACACACCTCTTTACATTCACACTAACTGCTCCCCATCCTTTAACTGAAATGTGTATGTTTGGTGGAAAAGGCTAGGTGCCTGATACCTGTTGGAGTTTATGTGGTATATTGGAGAAGGGAACTGGGGCTACATGCTGGGTTCACTTCAGTCTGCACACAGTAGGGATGGGGAGAAGGTAATTTCACCTGGCAGAACCGCAAACAGGCTGTTTTGTATAATGGAACAAATAGCACACTGGGAGTGGGACGGTCGCTTTAAAGTTCTAGTTTCACCACTGATACATTTGGTATCTTGGACAAAGTGCTTAGCCTTTGGGCCTCATTGTCCTCATGTGTAAAACACAAGGCTTGGAATAAATGATTTACAAGGTTCCTT
This sequence comes from Pteropus medius, assembly GCF_902729225.1. NCBI lineage: Eukaryota > Metazoa > Chordata > Mammalia > Chiroptera > Pteropodidae > Pteropus > Pteropus medius. Next base: position 126,590 of record NW_024340701.1, on the reverse strand, counting down.
TGAGCTCCATAGTTTGCAGAACTGGGAATATCTGTCTTCTGCTCCAGTGCACCCTAGGTAGTGGTCATCCCAGATTCAAATAACATAAGCTGACAACATTCATTTTGTGTTTTAGATTCGACAGAAACTGCAGGCTAAACAGGCTGCCATGGAGAAATCTGAAAAAGCTAAGCAACTGCGAGCACTTAGGAAATACGGAAAGAAGGTGAGAAGGAAAGTGCGCGGAGGATAGGATGAGGCTGAGTGTGTTTGTCAGGCCAGATTGCCATGGTCTGATTTGGTTCCATGCCCCGTATGTGTTCAGTCATGTGTTTATTATCTCACAGTGGGTAGTGCATGCTAGTATTCATGAGCACAGTCTTTCCTTGATGCCAGCATGTCACCAGGAGTAGTGTGGTAACTGCAAGCGAGTCATTTACCTCTCTGGGCGTCAGTTTGCACATTTAAACAGTGAAGAGTTGGATCCAGGTCAGTAGTTCCCAAACCTGATCTCATAGCAGAAACACCTGGGGAAATTTTTTAAAACAGATTTCCAGGCTTCAGAATCTCTGGGAGTTTGTATGTTTTCTTCCATTCCCCAAAAGCTTCTCAAATGATTCCACTATGCATCCCGGTTTGAGAATCACTGGCCTGGATGATTATAGAGTCCTTAAAGGAATCATATTGTTGATTGTCATCCAGTCTGAGAGAAAAAAAATGGCACCTGTGTATTTGAACTGTGAATGTTTGAGTTGTAATGTAAAATCCGAGCAGGCATACCACAAAACTTTAGGGTTATGAGTAGAAACATGTGTGAGGAAGATAGCATGGATGTTAAGACTTTGTCAACATTTTGGACATAACCATTGTGATCTGGGGTGCTGAGCTGCTGTCCTCATTTGGTCATTTCACCTGTCCTCTGCAAACCGGCAGCTGTGGGTTTTTTTGGATTGATCTGGTGGTCGATAACTGCGATCAGCTCAAAACCATGGGTAATTGGATTGACAATTTATCTAAAGCAAAGAAAAATTCATTCGGTCCTATTGGTTCACTGTTTTCTAATTTGAGGAAACCTCAGGGCAGTGGTTCTCGACAAGGGATGATTTTGCTTCCCAGGGAGCATTTGGCAATGTCTGGAGGCATTTTTGGTTGCCTCACTGGCATCTAGTGGGCAGAGGGCAGAGAGGCTGCTAAATATCCTATAATGCACAGGACAGGCCACCCACCCCCAACAGTTACCCTTTCCAAACTGTCAGTAGTGCTGAGAACGAGAAACTCAGCCCTAGAGTAATAACATCTCTTTTTGTCCTTAAAGCTTTTTGTTTTTTAGGGAGGTTTTTTTTGTTGTCGTTGTTGGTGGTGGTATTTTTACACCTAGTAACAGTAGGTTAGGTAATTAATCTGCCCAGATTCCATTAATGGGGAGACTTGGATGTGGACTTAAACATGATTTGCTACAGTTTTGTAGGCAGGATTGTGTAATGGGGGAAGAATGCAAATTGCCTGGTGTGAATCTAACCTTTGCACTTTCCCACTGTGCTTTAGTTTGGGGGATGATAAGAAGATCTGCTTCACTTGGTTGTTGAGAAGCTAAACTGAGAATGTACTTAGAGCCCGAGCATAGTTTTGGCACACAGTAGACGTTCAGTGGTGGTGACCACAGTGCTATTACTGGGAGAATGCAGACACTTGCAGTGATGGTTTGGAATGGGTGTAACAGTCCCATGTCCATGTTCCAGGTGCAAACAGAGGTTCTTCAGAAGAGGCAGCGGGAGAAAACACACATGATGAATGCCATTAAAAAATATCAGAAAGGTCAGTATATCTCTCTCCTAAGGATGTAGGGGAGCAGGTTGCCTGCTAATTAGTGCTCTGAAGCCTTAATTGATTTGGAACTATTGGACCTAAAGTTTGGGAATAATGTGGGGAGCAAGATGTGCCTCTTAAAATCAATTCAATAAACAACAATCTTCTTTTGATGTTTAAGTGTTTTGTAAAATGTGATGGTGCTGACCAAAGTACTTCTTTATTCTCAGGCTTCTCTGATAAACTAGATTTCCTTGACGGAGATCAGAAACCTGTTGCACGGGGCTCGAAGGAAGGAGCTAAAGGCCAGCAGACGAAGAAGGGGTATTAAATGTTTTATTGTTTTGTCGTGTGTGCTGAGCCTGCAGTTCATGGGTGTGGCAGGGACCACCACAAGGAGCGGCCTCAGAGTTGAGAGAGTGTAGCTGCTGCCTGTGGCTCAGATTTGCAGGACTGTATGATGGGTTTTTTTTAGCTATATCAGTCTTTGAAGATTAGCGTAAGATGACTTAAGGATTTGGCGCATTTTAAGTGAATGCTTAGTAAAAGTTGATTCCTCACCTCGAAGTGTGATGTTTGAGTACAGACCTCGGGTTCAGATCCAGACTCTGCCAGTCATTGGGGAGTAGCTCTAAGCAAGTTACTAAATGTTAATTTTCTTATCTATGACAATAAGAAAATTGTTACATGCCTCATAGTATTATGAAGATTAAAAGGGATAATGTTGAATATTATAATTGTTCTTTTTAGTTCGCCTTTATGCATTCCTGGACACGAGGCCCGTAATGGATCATTTCTGTATAATATAGTAAATGCTGTGATAAGGCATTTAGGGAGTAGCATGGAGATACATTGTAGAAATATCTAACACTGTCTGGGGTGGCTTCCTGGAGGAGGGGCCCATCTGAGCTTAGTCTGAAGGATAAGTAAGAATTAGCCACGAGAATAGGAGAAATGCAGGTTTTGGGAAGAAAAAAGAACACGAATAAGCAAAAGCTTAGAGATGAGCCAGCAGTTTTGGATGTGAAGAACAGGAAGCATTTGGTATTACTGGGAATATAGTATAAGGCAAGGAGTGATGAGATGTAGCTGGAGGGGGACATAGGTCAAGTCACAGAGGCAAAGTGTTTGCCTTGTCGAGAAGCTTGGGTTTTTCCAGTAGGCAGTGGGAAGATAGTGATGGGCTTTACTCAAAATAATGAGCAGTTCATATTCATGTTTAAAAGACATTACAGTGGTTCTTGTGTAAATGACAGACTTGAGGGAGGCGGGGAAATCAATTAGGGGACTATTAGAAAAGTCCAGACACGTAATGGCAGTGACCTGAAAGTGGTCATTGAGGTAGAGAGGAGAAAATGGATTGAAGGAATATTCAAGAGGTTAAATTAGCAGGATGCGTTAGTTAGTTCAAGTGGGTGTAGAGAGTGAAAGAAGGAAGAATCAGGGCCCACCCCCAGGTTTCTAGTCTGGTGGCTAGGGCGTAAATACAGGAGATGAGACCAGACTGGGAAGGAGGACGATATGTGATTTTGGAATGCTGAATTTGAGATTCCTGTGGGATGAGCGGTTTTAAGATTTATTACATTCGAATGTTAACTGCTTGTATATGTCCCTGAAAGGAATAAAAACAACTGAGGATGATTTAGCAAGATTTAATTAGAATAGAAAGCTTTCCAAAGATAACTGGTGAGCCACAAAAATGTATGTGGATCCTTTCCTAGTCCTTGCTTTGTTTTCCTGCTCTGGTGTTAAAACCATAAATAGATGAGCTTGCCTAGGGAGTTTAAGTAGGAATGTAGGGCCAAGGATGAGATTGTGGGTAACAGTAGTGCCTGCTTGCAGACAGAGCAATGAAGGCATTGTTGAGCCGTAAGATAGATCAGGATTTGTAGTGCTGTGGGTAACTTGTAAGACCACTTTTTTCCAGTCCCAATGCCAAACGACGCTATAAAAACCAGAAGTTTGGTTTTGGTGGAAAGAAGAAAGGCTCCAAGTGGAATACTCGTGAGAGCTACGATGATGTGTCCAGCTTCCGGGCCAAGAAGGCTCATGGCAAGGGCCTCAAGAGGCCTGGAAAGAAAGGATCAAATGTAAGTGAGCCGGGGGGCCAGGTGTGGGCCTGTATCAGCCTCCTCTCCCACCCCACACCTACCCACTCCCCATCTTTCCCTTGACCCTGGGGCAGAAGGCCAAGCTGCTTTGTTGACCACATGTGGTATTTCTTTTTCTGTAGAAGAGACCTGGAAAACGGACAAGAGAAAAAATGAAGAATAGAGCACATTAAGCAGCATCTTTGTATACAAAGAACCAAGAAAAAAGAATGAAGAATCGGGATCTCACTGTATAGTTGAATCCCTTAGGTTGGTTTCTTTTTATAAAAAATTAATTCAATAAACTAAAAAATTATCAAAAAAAAAAAATACACCCTTGGGTGAAAACTCAGTTAAGACTAAAAGATTTAGAAGTTACTTTTCCATATTAAATAATACTTTTATTTATTGATAATAATGTAGACATTGAGTCCAAATTGCCTTCTTTTTATGTAGATGAAGATTTAACACCGTCATCAGTTTCTCTTCCTGTCTTCCCAATTACATCATTATTTCACGTAAATCAATACCTAGTGTTTATGTCATTATGGTTGCTTAAGGACCAATCAATCACCAGAGAGCTTGATGTGCTATGATAATACTTCCTTTGTAGTACACTTTTTGGTTTTTCTTTGAGATAATTATCACCTTATATTCCTTCTACATTGTTATTTTTTTCTAGATGTTTCATCCTTTGCCCATCTTTTAATTTTTCTGCTGTAAGCAAGGTCTGTCATACAGCTGTCACTCTGTCTCTTTTCTAAACTTTCTAGGTTGGCTCCACTATTTCCTGGATCCCGTATTTTCCTGTCTTAGCTTATGCCTCCTTTGCTCTACACCATCTTCTAGTATCTTCCTAAGAATGGGAACATAGGAGTTGAATTTTTGTTTCTTTGCATTTCTGCAATTCCCTTTAATGCAGCTGGTATGAATTTTCCCTGGGAATGTTGCAGGCGTGCCTCTTTGTCTTATAGCCTCCTATGTTGCCGATGAGAAGATGGTGCCATTTTAGTTCTCACTCTTCTCTCTGGAAGGTTTGTTTCTCCCTGTGATCTGAAATTATTCCATGATGTGCCTTGATGTGTGCTTGTTTTTGTTCTTTAAGTAGGGTATTTGGAAAGATTCAGGCTCTTCGGTTCTGGGAATATTTATTTGATAACTTCCCCCTTATTTTCTTTGTTCTAATTCTAATTTCTGTTTGTCAAATGTTGCACCTCTTCTGATCTCCTAAGTTTGTGTTTGTATTTAAATTACTCTTTGGGAGAAAGACCCTTGATTTTTTTCCTAATCATTTTATTGAATATATATTTTAGCTTTCATTTTTTACTTTGTCCTCCAAGCATTCTTTCTTCTCTAATTGGTCCTTATTCAGATCATTCTACTCTTATTCTGCAGATGTGGTTTCCAATCATATCTCTCAGAATGTGAATTATAGTTTTAGTTTCTTAAAAGAAGTTTCTTCTTTTCTCTTCATTCTGGTACCTTGGGATTCCTTGAACCCCACTGTGTGCATTTAGGTCTCCAAAAATAAACTTCTTTTTAATAAACTAATTTCACTTAACGGAAGTCTGAGCAAAGAGGTCATATTTTCAGAAGATCACGGTATTTTCCCCCGACCTATTTTTGACAATCTGTATAATATTAGTGAATGGAGTAAAGTGTAGGAATTCAGATAAGGAGCCTCAGGATCAATTGGAAACTTTGAATTCTGTTTGGAAGATATTGAGAGTTTTAAGAAAGGAGGATGTAGGTTAATAGCAATTCATGCTGGTGAGGTCAAAAGTAAGTTATTAATACTAAGTACTTAAAAAAGAAACTATGTCCCTTTCTTTCTTTTTTCTTTCTTTTTTTTTTTTTTGGTATAGCAGAGACTTGCAAATGGAATAACTTTTCTTAATTTCAGAGATATACTCTGTATAACTCATTTATATCACTACTAATATTCCAGCCTTCAAAATATAGTCAAGGTGCAGGTGCTATATTTGTCATATTCATGCATGGAAAGGTGGGAACCTAGCATTTCCCACTACCTAGTACAGGCTGTTCTTGTTTTGCTTCGTTCCCGTAGGCATGGATTTCAGTTATCAAGGTACAATTAAAATAAGAGTAGTTTCTCAATAAATTGTTCACATTTAGTTACCAAGCATTGTTAACTGTACCTGCAGAAAGTAGAAACCCTTCAGTCCTCAAATCACTAAATAAATTAAAGATGTATAATGATTTCAAAGTCTGTTGGCGATTGGTCCCTGCACATCTGTTACTTGAATCCAAATTTAGAAAGGATTAAGACAATTTGCTGAGGCATAGAAACAATGCTTGCTCCACGTTATGTACAACAAGAAAAATAAGGCTAGTACTGTTTTATTTTTATAAATGAATAAATAAAACACTTGATTCTCATTGTGTTTTTTTCCCCCTCTTTAATTCCACCCCCGCAACTTCCACCCCTGACCTATGGATATTGCCATTTCCCCTTAAGAACTGGATCTCTGAAGGAAAGGCTTCTCCCACGAGCTCATGGTGAGCACTCGGGGCCTGGGGCCTGGTGCCCCCAGGTATGGTCTGTGGCTCTACCTAGGGCGCAAACCCAGGACCTGCGTGTAAAGCAGATGTACTAACCACTATACTATGGAGCCACCCCATTTTTCAATATTTTTAATGTTTTAAATTACAGTCTACTAAATAATAGTGTTGCTATTTTTCATTTTCTTATGCATTTAAAGTTTTAAAAATTCATCATGTAAATATTTTGAGGAAAGCATAGAAAGTGGATTATTTGATATGCAGAGTCTATGATTTAGCATAAATTATAAAATAGATTCGATTTCTGAATCTCATTCATCACAAAGTTAGCTCTGAAAGTGGTCATTGTGCTCCTGCTTGTCTGTTCCTTTAAATAGAGCAACCACGTCTTCTACTGTAACCTTCCTGACAGCACTAAAAAAAAAAAAAGCTGTTACTTTGTACATTCAACTCATATAAAAAAAGTATATGTAGGCAGTCTTCAATTTGCATAGCAGTGCAAAGTGACCTGCTTGCTGAAACCATGCAGTCATCTTAATAAATTAAAGGCTTGGTACATAGACGTCCATGCCATGCCTGGGCACGCCGCCCTCCCAGCACCTTGATGTGTTCACCAACCTGGAAGCTCTCCAAACCCTGTAGTTTAGGGGTTTTTGTGGAGGACTCACGACATCTGCGTTATTGATTAAATCATTGTCACTGGTGATTAGCTCAATCTTAAGCCCCTCTTCTTTCCCCAGAGGTTGGTGGTAGGGCTGAAAGTTCCAAGTTTCTAATCAAGGCTTGGTCTTTCCGGCAAATAGCACCCCCGTCCTGAAACTAGACACTGCCAAGAGTCATCTTGTTAGGAAAACACACTCTTATCACCACTATCACTTAGGAAATTGCAAGGGATTTAGAAACTCTGTGTTAAGAACCAGGGACAAAAAATATTTTTTCATGATATTACAGGGTCACCCTCTGTTCTTGGACCATGGATCCCTTGTAGCAAAAAGGTTGTAAAGTTCAGAGATGCCGGTACAGTTTTAGATTCCCATGTAGTCATTAATAATTACTCTAGCCCCTCATATTGTATGAAAGTATCTTTTAGGGCTGGGCTACTCAGGTTTGCACAGAGCTTTTATGTTCCCCCTGGGTGTATGTCACTCTCCCAACACCTCCATGTGTTCACCTCCTGGAAATGTCCTGGCTCTTTTTTCACAGGATCTTAAAATGATACTATGTCCAGGTCTTTTTAAAGAGCCGCTTTATTTTTCCAGACAGGATTTTATCAGCTTCAAATCCAGGGTCAATCTACAATATGAGTGTGGGCTAGGGGTTTAGCCTTCCCTTCCCAGATTTTCATTGTTTTCAGTCTCACACCTCATTTCTAACTTGTGTTTTACTTAATGTCCCTGAGGCCCGGGCTTTTCCCATTCTCCAAGAACCACCCTCCAATGTGGAAGATGTTACCTGCCTGGCTGCTGATGTCTGTGGAGTGGGACTTCCTGCAGACCTCCTGCCAATGGCCACTTTCAGTTTCCTGCTTTCACATCCACTCTGTCTAGGAGGCCTGGGAGTACTGGGGCATGGGCTCCATGCTCAGGTATCCCATTCTCTCTGTTGTGGGCTCATACCTTTTATATCCCTCTATTATCCTTTATTGGGGTCTGGAAAGGCAGAGGAGAGAATGTTCACACTCAGTTTGCATCTTTAACTGGAATTCTCCCTCTAGTTTATAAGACTGAGGATGTGAACCAGTAGACTTTGGCAGAAAGGAAAAATAGGAGACTCGGGATAGAAGTTTAGGCTTTAAAGTAACTTTATTGATCTGGACAGCACACACTTTGGGCATTAAAGATGGTTGACACCACTGCTGGAAAACTACTTGTGGCGATCATCTTCTCCCAGGCTCCACATTTTAGCTTTGTACAGAGTGATGTCTTTGTAGACCCTGAAGTGGTTCAGCCTGTGGTCATTGCGTTCTGGGTTGACCTAGAAAGGAGAGTGTAAGTGTCAAAAAGAAGCCCGTGGGGAAGAGGAAAATCTGGGTTTGAAGTCAATGGACCTGGGCTTGAATCAAGCCTTACTCTGCTGTTATATGGCCCCTGGTGCTCTTCCTTGCTGGCCTGGTTTGTAGAATGAAGATGACAACATTGACATCAAAAGAGCTGCAGGACTGAAAGAATAACCCATGTAGAGTTGCTGCACTTCCCTTGCCACTGCCTGAGTTGGAGGCCTACAGATTCCTTCCCCACTGGGATGTAAAGTCCAGGAGGGCAGGTGCTGTGTCTGTTTTAGTCACCGCTTAGTCCCAGCACCTAGAACAGTGTCCAGCACACACTAGGGACTCAATATATATTTGTGAAATGAATGAGTGTGTTGAGGTAGTTACACAGAGAAGAGTGAGCACTCTGACACATAAATCTTATAGAAGCTCCACTGTGCAGTTAACTTAGAGGATACTCTATCAACACATTGCCAAGGACATCAGAGGCTGAGCGGTACTTCATCAACCGTGGTTTCCCTAGTTCCCCTGTTTTGGGGTTGTAGGTTCTCTGTCTGTCCAGGGTGAGGTCCTGCCAGGGAGTCCAAAGTGAAGCCGGGCTGATGAAGCCCCTTTTGCCCCCCACCACATCACTCTGAAACTCCTGCATAATTTATCCTTTAGGGTTGTTGCATAACTCCTGGATATAACGGTTTGTTTGTTTGTTTGTTTGTTTTTGCTTACTTTATTACTAGTCACCAGTGCCATCTGATGGTGTTGTCCTCAGTTTATAATGATGAACAGGCTTGGTGTATTTGCAGACCCTTTGCAACTCCTAGTGATGACTCATCTGGCAGCCATGCAGTCGGTTATCTGCAAGGCCTAGGAGGGTCCATGCAGGGCAGGGCTGGCCAGGGCAGCTACATTGTCCTTCCTTGTCATGGTGTGGTGAGCTTGCCATGAATTGTGCAGGTCAAAGATGTAGCCTTCCCACATGTACACCTTGTACTTAAAGGACATAGTCCTTTACTCTTTAGAAAAGTGAAGATTAGCGAGTTAAATTATAGTGCTCTGTCATACTTTTCTAAGTTGCTAAATCATCTAACTTGGATGATTTTTATCTTCACCTTCACCTGCATTCCTTCACAAATCTCCAGTCCCCTTATTCACTATAAGTCAACCTCCCTACATACACACATCCTCTTCTATTTCCCTTTGAGCATTTCTCTCTTCTCTAGCTGTCTAACCCAACCTCTCCCTCTTGGATTCAGGCCTCCTCACATAAATGGTGGGGCTCCCGCTGGAACCCCTCGCCCCATCTCCTGCAGTCTCCTCTCTCCAAGATGATGCCCCATGTCTGAAGAGGAACGGTTGCAAATGGGCAGCTATTAGCTCTCCTCCTCACTGGTAAAACCTGACTTACTGAGCCCCTTATTCCCATCTGCTTGCAGTACCCCTGTGGCAGAGCCACATGACCCAGACTGGAGTTGTATAAATGGGCAAGAAGGCCAGGCCCTTGCGTCAGAAATAAGAGGACTGCTTGGAGTGGGGAGTTTCTGGGAAGGGAGCACACCAGAAAACTACTCGGTGAATGATTTTAACAGGTACAAGCCAAGGGACTGGGAGAAGAACCTCATTGGTCCTCCTTTTTATTCTTCCTCACGGACATCATAGTAGCCCGCATTTACTAATTACCCTCTACGTGCTAGGTACTGTCTTTGCAGTCTATTTACATTGTCTTAGTTAATCCTCAGAACAAACTTTGAAGTATTGATAGTACTATCCCATTTTAAGGTAAATAAACGGAAGTTGAGAGGTTCAGAGAGAACTCAGGCTGTCCGGCTCCAGAGCCACCACGTTACATTGACACACTGAGTGGGTTGATTGATGCTGCAACAGCTGGAAGGACATGGTGCTATAGAAGCGCAGGGGCCAGTGCCCAACTCTACCTGGTGGGGCGTGAGGGCCAGGAGTCCCTTAATGGGACTCGATGGAAGAGGTGACTCCTGAGCTGCGTGGGAGGATGAGTAGGCGTCCCTGGGGAGTTTGGTCTGGGTGTCAGGAGGTGGCTGCAGGAGCAGGACATGTGGGGACACAGAGTGTGCAAGATCCTGGTGCCTTCGAGGCAGTGAAGGAACCTTCCATACAGCTGAGGAACAGTGTTTCCAACTTCGCATCACCGACAAAATACACAGACGGACTAAGAGCCAAGTGTTAAAAAGAAAACTTAGGGGAATTATAGAGGAATAGTTAGTTGTCTTGTAAGTCTTGGTGTTGAAGGTTTTCCTGAGCAAGGCACAAAACAGATGCCGTAAAGGGGGGAAAAAAAGGTACATTAATTACTTAAAAATTAAAATCTTCTATGTGATGAAAGACATAAACAGAGTTAAAAGACGGGAGTGGCAGAAAGTTCTTCAAGTTGTCTATTCAAAAGTCTGCATTTGTTCTGTAGTAACAGGAGCCCTATATCATTTAGGGTGATGATGCACCAAAGGATACATTTCCCAGGCTCCTAGCAGCTAGTGGCACCCTTTCTATCAAATGGGGTGAGTCCTGTGACTCCTGCATCACAGGTAAGGGAGCAGAACTTAGAGATATGAAGTGAAATGCCCAAGATCACCCTGTTGATTACTGGTAGGGCAAATGAGGCAGTCTGTCATCAGCAATCTTTGTTTAGTGAACATACACTGTATTTACCATGTGCCAGCTGTTCTTACCCCTTACAAATCCTACCTCATTCATTCCACATAACGACCTTATGAAGTTAGTACTGTATGATCTCCGTTTTACACTGAGAAAACTGAGTCATAAAAGAGCTGAGTCACTTACCCACCGTTACACAGCTGGTAAGTCGTAGGCAGAGTTCACACCCAGCAGTCTGGCCCATACTCTGCTCTCCCACCCCCACCTCTATTGCCTCTGTGCTAAGTCAAGGAGCCACACTTACCAAGGGATCTGAGTCCCATCCAATTTCGTGGCTTTCAGTCTGTGTCTCTGAGTATTTCATCCTTGGTCCCTGGGAAGCATGGTGAATAAGATTCAGAAACCTGTCTGGGAGATGAGGCATGAGTTATGGAGGACTCTGGCTTTGGAACAACCAAGTGGTCCTGGGCTTTTTACTCTGGCCACATCCTTTTCTAGAGGCACAGCACTCAGCCTCAGAGGTTTGGTTGGGCCTTGAGACATGGGTGTCTGCCTTTTCCACTCATCTTTCAGTAAATGTTTGTCGAGCCCAACTCTGTGCCAGGCACTGTTCTGGGCCCTGGAGGGAGAGCAGAGTAGGTAGACATGATCCCTGTTCTCCTGAAGCTCGTGGTCTAGGTGTGGGGACAGGGGACATGCTGCACATTACACAAGCAAACTCCATGGTGGAAACAGTGATAGGAGCTGTGATGAAGGGAGTAGGCAAAGGGGCCTGAGGAGGCAGAGCTGGCTACTTCAGACTAGATGGTGACAGGCTGCCTCTCTGGATGCCAAGCAGGAGCCAAGTCTGAGAAAGAGGCAGAGGAAAAGCATACTACAGGCAGTGAGGACAAAGGCCCTGAGGCCATAGTGAGTTTGGCCAATGTAGCTGCAGCCCAGAGTGTGAGGAAGAGGGCTGAGAGAAGTGAGGTTAGATCCTTCTGTATCGAAATAAGTTTGGCTACTAACACTGGGTATATTTGTATCTCTGCAGCTTAAAGATTTAAAACATTTTTATTTTTATTCAATATCTACATTCCTGGACCTCCACTACTAGCTTATCAGGGGGCTTAAGTTCCCTGGGCCTCACTTGGCTCATCTATAAAATGGGAGAAAAATATCCACCCCAGGAAAATGTCTGCAAATGGAATTAAAGACTGTGAAAAGGCAACTGGCATTTGGCTGAGCTCATCTTGATACAAGGAAGCCAGTACTGAACTCCTGCCACATTTTCGAGACCCTTACCACTTGCTATTTTCCTTATTGCTACAAGTCCCCAACTTCTGTCCTTCATTCTAAGTAGGCTGATGTCTTCACTACTGATGAGAATCTTACCTACTTTGATTATGCTCTCTTGATTAGTCTATTCAGGTGTCTGTCTCCAGTATGCTGTGCAACCCTCCACGTTCCCCCTCCCCACGCCACTGTACCCCACACTTTCCTTCCCCATCCTCCTATATGTCCTATATTTTTCCTCTATCATAATCTACTCTCAGAAGGTAGAGATGAAGGAGAGCATCCTTCCAGGAAGGATTAGCCTTTCCATCAACTCTCTCCTTCATGCCCAAATGTGGCCCCCGCTCACCTGAAGTAGCCAGCTCTGCCTCCCCAGGCCCCTTTGCATAGAAGCCAAACTACTCACAGTTCTAGGCCTATGGTGGTTTCTTTCATATCTGTGCCTTTCCATATAACTTGGAATGTCCTTCCACAGTTCTATACTTGCCATTCTTCTTCTCACTGTGTCACCAACTCCTTTAAGATGACTTCCCAGAACTCTGCTACCTGACTTAGGTGCCTGTTTTATATACTGTTACCATCACAATCCCAATTAGATCCTAATTTATTAGTCTTCTTCACTAATGTATGAGATCCCCACCCCATACAGTGACTATCACATAGTATAATGAAAATAATATTAACTAACATTTATTGATCATTATGTACCACCTACTGTTCAAAGCACTTGCATTATTTATTTTTTTTCTCACAACAATCCTAGGTGATAAGCTCAGAGAAGTTTTAAAAACTTGCCCCAAATCATAGTTAATGAGTGGCAGAATCAGGATTTGAACTCAGTATGACTTGAGAACATGAGCTTGTAACAGCTAAATGTTTGATGAATGAATGAATACAACGCGAAGGCCATTTGGAACATATTTGTTGGCTAAGGAGTTAATAAACTGGCAGCATGGTTGAATATGTCAGTCTCTTGTGAGCTTAGTTATCATGAGTCCAGTTTTCAGATGATCAAAGCAGAGGACCGATGTTTGCCCCAAGGTAATACCACCCTGAGAGGTCTCTCCAGCCATCTGCCTCTGTGTGCTGTAGCTCATTGTTGTTCTCAAGCCCCAGGACTTACCATCTTCAGGTTCCTCCAGGTTATCATGCCAAGACATGGGCTTTCTGGTGATCGTGTGAACTAGAGAAAAACAGCATCACAGGTTCAAGTTTAAACATTAACTCCCTGCCCTCTTTAAGACTCACCTTAAACCAGACACTCATTTAGCATTTTCTCAGTGTGTCGCATTTCAGGTCTTATGTTGGGCACTACAGAATAAGATCTTTGAGGACCTCACAGTCTAGAGTGACAATGTCCAATTCAGTGGTCATTAGCCACATGTGGCTACTTGAATTTGAATCATTAAAATTAAATACAATTAAAATTGATTTCTAAGTCATAGGAGCTACATTTCAAATGTTCTATAACCTCATGTGGCTAATGGCTACCATTTTGGGCAGCAGAGATATAGTATATTTTAATCATTGCAGAATTTTCTCTTGGCCAGCACTGGCCTGCAGAGATATAGACATACCAGGCAGGCAAAAAATGTTAGACAGATAGTAATATATTCCCAGGAAGCCATGTGATAACAGAGGTACAGACTCCACAGACACACACTCAGGTCATAATTACTGGTAAACTGATGGGTCTGGGCTGTAAACTAAGGTTCCTATACTCCCTGAACTTCCATTCTATTTGTGGTGACAGAAAACATACGAATACATAATTTCCGGCTAATATAAGTGATGCAGAATAATAAAGCAGGTGCTGTGCATAGAGAGTTGACGGTGGGGTGGGGCTATGGGTGATGTGTCTCTAAGGAGATGCATTAGAACACTGTCCTGAATAAAGTGAGAGAAGAATCTGAGAGTGACCTTGGTGAGTTTGAGAAACATGCAAATGGCCAGAGTAATTCAAGAGGAGTGAGCTAGGTAGAAAGTGGTAGGAAATGAGCAGAGGCCAGAAAGAACCAATGGTCACCAAAGTGATTTTATCTCCAACTCCTATCAGTAAAAAAACTTCTGAGCATGCATTGCTAATATGTGTATATTATATGTATATTTATATAGTCTCTATGTATGATTATCAATATATTAGCAAAGCATATTTCCTTTCTTTTTACATAAAAGTAAACATAAATACAAGTTTTAATATTTTCTCACTGTACCACAATGGATCATATTAATCAGGTGCCCAAGGGACACAAGCTGTGAGATCAGCACTTTTCCTGGAAATCCTGAAGGCTGACTGAGCGATTATTTGAATTATTGGAATGGACCAAGTTTAAACAAAATTTGACATTAATTTGTTTTCCTGAAATTAGTGGTTGGGGAATCCAGTGGAAAACCAGGTTAAGTTGTAAGGAAAGCGAAGACATTATATTTTCTGTGCTCTCACCACACACACACGGTAACTATGTGAGAAGATGGGTATGCTATTTTGCTTGACTGTTGTAATCAACAACTATGTATTTTACTATGTTTATCGAATGGTAAGAGAGAAGCGTGTATATAGTTGCTGCAAAGCAAGTATCAAAATATTTCTTAAAGGAGGGGAATGGGGATGAAGCTGGGTGGGCAGCAGAGCCAGATCCACAAGGGTCTTCTGTACAGTTCTGTTCAAACCTCACCCCAGAAGCTGTGGAGCCACTGAGGCGTTTACAGAGGAATGGCAGGATCAAACTCACCTATTAGGATAGCTGTAGCCAGCAGTGGTGCAGGGGATGGATTGGGGGATGCTTAGAGGAAAAGAATAGTTAGGAGTCCATCAGATCAATCTAGGCAGAAGGGAGAATGGCTCTGCTGAGCCTTGGGGGTGAGGATGGAGAGAGAGGCAGACTCAGGTGCTATTTAGAGGTCAGAATTAAGTGAAGAGAGGTAGCTATGCCTACACATGCATGATGGTGTCTTTCACTGAGGTAGGGACATGGGAAGGGGCAGATGAGAGAAATGTTAACCAGGACTGCGATGACTTAGGTGTGTGAGTGAAGGAGAGAGAGACTGGGGATGACTCCTAGGCTTCTAACTTTGGAGAGTGAATAGTTGTGGTACTCTTTTAAGAAAAGATATTCCAGAGTAGTTGCAGGTGGGAGAAAAGGGTGAGATGTGCCTAATTTTGGAACTAGTGAGTCTGAGATACCCATGGGTATTCCAGGGGAAGGGAGCTGGGAGGTGTTTGGGCCCATGGGTCTGGGGCTCCATTTGAGCCTTGATGGTGTTGGGGAGGAGCTGATGTTACAGGACCAGATAAAACCGCCCAAGGAATGTGCAGTGAGGAGTGGAGGGTTGGGCCGTTTTATCAGGGGACACTATGGGCCCTGAGTCTACTACCCCGAACTTTCCAAAGGTATAGGATAATTATTAGAAGCCTGAAAAAAAACCTTAAACTTAAGCTTATTAAAAACAAAACCACAAACAAAACATAACAAATCATAAAACCCTGCCAAATATAATTAGTTCAGAAGCAAAATTATAAAAAGCAGTTTAATGTATCTAATATATTTGATGTGATGTACGGCGAGACACTCCTAACCCCCGCTAAAAGTCGGAGTTCCCAAAATCTAGGAAGTGGGGCTCGGTCAGAGAAGGCGCCTCCTACTGTGCTCCGCCCCAACCCCGCCTCCCTCTGCCCAGCACCCCAGATGACTCCTTGGTCCCGGGAGCCACCCTCTTCCCTTCCTTCACCCAGTGGCGCCCCTCACCCTTGCGCAGGGGATTCACGTGATACTGCGTGTAGAGTTTCTGGGTTCGTAGTTCTTTGAGGTACAATTCCCGCAAGATCTGGTTCTGATGGACTTCATCTGCTATCACCTTTTGCCGTCCGGCCATGGCCTTGGCCCTGCTGGGTCTGGCTCGGCTTCCTCTAACAGCCCTCTCGGCTCTCGCCTACTGCGGGACCACCAGCCGTCTCCAGGCAACGTTGCACCAGGCGGTCTCCAGGCAACAGCGTCCTAGATGACCCTCCTTCCTCAGACGTCACTCCCACCCGTCCGTAACCCCTCCCAGATCTTATTCCAGGTCCCACCCCCTTGGAGAGCAGAACTCACCTTCCGCAGCTTTTCTAGAAGTAGCGTGGTTACTGGGACGGCCCTTGGAGACGGCCAGAAAAGGACTCGCCATCCAATGGCCCACCCAGGCGGTAATGAATTTATGATTGGACCTCACCTTGGCCAACAGTTTTCTAAAAAAGATTTTGGAAGGAGTCAGAAACTTCTCCCACTTTAGGCATTCCCCGCCGGCCGCAACCCGAGCCCCGGCGCGGCCCTCTTCATCCCCTTCCGTCTCCCATAGCCGCCTCTCTCAGGCCCGCCTCAGGGCCGGGTCTCACTATGACAGCAGCGCGACACAGCACGCTCGACTTCCTGCTGGGCGCCCAAGCCGGCTGCGAGACCATTCTAAAAGGCCTGCGGTCCATTTTCCAGGAGCAGGGGATGACCGAGTCGCTGCACACCTGGCAGGACCATGGCTATTTAGTGACCTACATCAACAAAAATGGCAGCTTTGCCAACTTGTGGATTTACTCACGTGGTTTGATGTCGCTGGACCTTCAGAGTTACAGTGGCGATGCGCAAGCCAAAGAAGTTGACGGTCTTTTGAACAAAGTAGAAGGAAGAATGAAATAATTGAATCAGGACAGCCCCTGTCAGGTGAAACGATTACCACCCATAGTTCGGGGAGGGGCCATCGACAGATACTGGCCTACTGTACTGATGGCTGCCTGGTTGAGTATGACACAGATGAAGTGGCGTATGATGAAGATTCACCTTATCAGAATATTAAAATTCTACATTCAAAACAATATGGAAATATTCTCATCCTGAGTGGGGATGTAAATCTGGCAGAGAGCGATTGGGGGTATACCCAGGCCATCATAGGCAGTGATAAAGAGGCTTATGCTGGCAAAGACGTGCTGATTCTGGGTGGTGGAGATGGGGGCATATTACATGAAGTAGTCAAACCGAAACCAAAGATGGCCACTATGGTAGAGATTGACCAAATGGTGATTGACGGATGTACGAAATACATGTGAAAAACGTGTGGCGATATCTTGGATGATCTTACAGGAGACTGCTATCGGGTTCTCAGAGAATACTGTGTTCCAGCACTGAAGAGGTACACCAAAGAAGGCAGAGAGTTTGATTATGTGATTAATGATTTGACGGCTGTTCCAATCCCCACTTCTCCAGAAGAAGATTCCACATAGGAGTTTCTCAGGCTGATTCTTGACCTATCAATGAGAGTACTGAAGCAGGATGGGAAGTGTTTTACACAAGGGAACTGTGTCAATTTGACAGAAGCCCTTTCACTCTATGAAGAACAACTCCAGTGCCTATATTGTCCTGTGGAATTCTCAAAGGAGGTCGTCTGCGTCCCTTTGTACTTCGAGTTGTGAGTATTTTACACAGTTTGAAAGAAAGCCCAGCCTTGAAGATCAACATGCGCTCATCCTGTGTGCTGCAGATAGATAGCCTTCCTGACCTTCATACGCTGCATGTGACTTTGAAACGTGTCAGGCAATTGATAGTGAATTCCTTCAAGTCTTTTTTTGTAATTATTATTTTTAATTTTAAAAAGCACAATGGAAAATGTATATTTGGATGAGCTAGGGTCCTGTTTTTTGAAAGTCAGCTGAAGGATAACGAGAGCACAGAGAAGGCTGCTAAATGCACTGAATCCCTAGAATGTGATTTTATTACTTTTTTTCTTTGTGGGCTTTTCTTGTTTTTGTTTTGTTAGACTTTGAATTTGATTGTTTGGAGGCATAGACATCATTGCTTTGTCCAAGACATTGCCACATGTTTTTCGCATGGACATCTTAGAGAGAAGTTCTTGATGGTGTTTCTTTCCCCCAAAAATTGAGTTAGATATTAAAATTCGGTGCTTATAAGAGTTAAAAAAGAATAATTAGCAAGACTTTGATTAAAATTGCAAAGGAGAAAAGAAAGAAACTTCTCCACTTCAAAGCAGCTGCCGAGAAAAAAAATCATGACGTCTAGCTCAAAACAGCTGGGGTTTCACATCTGAGAAGGCATTCAGGCCCATATCACCCAGTGATAATACAGACAGAATAACCCTTTCCTAATCTAAGTAACTGGGGACTTTATAGTTTATTTTTTAAAAATTTTAATTGTGGTAAAATACACATAAACAATTTATCACCTGAACCATTCCTAAGTATATAATTCAGTAGTGTTAAGTATTCACATTGTGTGAGACCCATCTCCAGAACTTTTTCATATCCATTAAACAACAATTCCCCATTTTCCCCTACCCCCAGCTCCTGGCAACCATTTTACCTTCTCTTTCTATGAATTTGACTACTCTAGATACTTTATATAATATAGTTTGTTTTACTGTGATTTTCTTCTGTTTATATCATTACATACATAAACTCTTACATCATTCAGAAATGCAAACACATTGAGCTATTTGCATATCCAGGGGCTGTCCCAGTAACCACGCTACATGCTGATTGAGCTGGAGAAGTTCCTTTGTTACTTGTTATTGTGAACCATGCCTGGGTCCCTTTTCTTAGCAAGGCTCAAATAGCCTCCTGAAGTCTTCACTACCTTCCTAAAACAGAAGAAAGTCGTCATTCTGCTAAGGAGCCACACTGTTAGCTTTGATGCAACTAGCAAGACTATATTTGTCTCAGTCAAACAGACATTTGTTCAGCCTGGGCTCAGTGGTCCAGCAGCCCTCCCTCCACACAGGGCTATTGGCTAGGCCGAGTCTCAGAAGGAAAAGGGATTGGAATTGCTGTAGCTTCATCTTCTGTCCACCTGAGCTCCACATTCTTAGGTTTCCCAGATGCCCTGATATGGACTCTAAATATATCACAGCCCAGCTCTGTGCAGGCCAGCCCAGTGACTCTGGGGCTGTTTCTGCTTACCTTGGGTCATTCCAGGGCTCAGTGTGCTTCTAAACTCTGAGACTATATAATGAGAAATACGAAAGAGCTGAAAAACGTAGTATTCCAGACCATCTAGCTTCTCATATAGTGTCTGTGGTTGCAGATTTTTCTTGAAATTTCTGGGTACCTCTCACTTAGGATCAGATGCAGAGACTCAGATAACTGAAAAATCAACTAGAAAATAGAAAATAATAGAAACTAGAAAATAATAGAAAATAAAATACCATTCACATTAGCAACAAACTGAACTCTAGGAATTAATCTAACAAGGAATGCGCAAAACCTTTATGAGGAAAAAAATTGCTACGATTTCATAACATACAAACAATCTAATAAATAAGGAGATATATAGTATGTAGGTGAGACAACTATGCAGCGGTTAGAACCACAAACCCGATGTACTAAAGCAATATGGACAGACCTGTGAAAACAACATTGCTTGAAAAAAATAGAAAGGTTAAGGTTTATAATATACTACTATTAATTAAAACTGCAAGCAGAACAACTCTATATGGTACAAGACCAGTTCTACGTGGTATAGCATTAATGTCTATTTGGGTAAAGAGATTGGAGAGGCAGAATATAGGGTGAAAAAAAAAAACCCAAGACTTTTATTTCTAGCCACCCATAGAGTAACTGGGACTGGGCTTGCCCTCCTGCTGCAAACAACTGGACAAAATACATGAAATGACTGTTTTCAGACATTGGATAACAAGCAGCGCTGGCCTGTGATTTCTTGAGAGAAAGGAAAAAAAAAAATGAGATAATCCCTACAATTGCCCTAAATTTCCGCCTAGAGACACTTTCTGAAATAAAGGAAAGGGGAACCCAAGCTGAGAATGACAATATTGTGTGGTTGAGGAGACACAGACTGAGAGGTTCAGGAAGTATGAAGCAGCTAAAAATTTGTGAAGCAGCAAACTGGAGAGGAGGGAGATGGGGTGGGGAGAAAGGAAATTCATATCTTTAAATATTGATATTAGAAAGAACCAAAGTACAATATTGGTGGACTGGGCTTCTACATTAGGAAGCTAGAAGAAGAAGAGATAATTTTAGTAAAAATTAATAAGTAGAAGGAAAGAATAAAGAGTGGAAATCAACCCATGGAAAATAGGCAAATAATAGATAAAGCCAATAAAACCAAAAGCTGTTTGATGGAATTATTGACAACAAGGTTAAACTTCTGGTTAGACTAATCAAGGGAAAAAAAAAGAGAAGAAGAAAAGACAGAAAGGACTTTGAATGAATGAAAGTGGGGCATTACTACATATTATAAAACATTAAATGGACAATAAGGAAATATTATAAAGGATTTTGTCAATCAATTTAACAATTTAGACAAAATGGATAACTTCTATGAAGATATAAATTTCCAGAAATGAAAAAAGTGGGAAATATGCAATGCTTTATATTTATTTAAAAATCGAATTTTTAATTGAAAAACTTCCCACGATATAAAACCTCCAAGCCCTGATGGCTTTTCTGGTTAATCTGTCAAAAATATAATGAAGATAATACCAACCCTAACACTAACTCTTTCAGAAAACAAGCAGACTGAATATAATCCCAACATTTTATGAGGTCAGCATTACATTGATACTAAAATCAGACAAATTGTTATAAAAAGGAAAACTAAATATAAATATTTGTCACGAACACAGATGCGATATCCTTAAATATTTAGAAAATAATGTTCAGCAATAGGTAGGAAATAATAAATCATGACCAAATGAAGTTTGTGAAACAGACGCAAGGATAGTTTCATGTTTGGAAATATCAATTCGCCATATTAACAAATAAAAGAGAAAAGCCATGTGATCTCTGTCTACATTTGATAGATAGGGAGAGAAGGAAAAAGGGGAGAACCTCTGCCTCCTTCATGGGAGACCCTTGCACCCTCCCCTGTGACACCGCAACTTGTCAAAACTCAATCACAAGTCAGGGATTCTTGATAAGAACTCACACTTGAAAAAAAAAGAATATAAAAACTTTTTATTGTGAAACATCACACATACTCAGAAAAGTGCTTTCCTCCAAAATGTCTAGCTCATGTTGATTTACCACATAGGACACATTTAACCGTCATACAAGCCAAGAAATAAACCTTTGACCACATTCCAGAAGAGAAGCCCCTCTCACGCTCCTCCCCAAACACGTCTTCTCCTGTCTCCTCAAGGGTACTCACTATTCCGACTTCTAACACCATATATTTTAACTATTTTTTCACTTTCTATAATGGAATCAACAGTATGCATGCTTTTGTGTTTGCCTTCTTTCCTTCAACATTATGTTTATGAAATTCAAATGTTTTAATACTTTTCATTAGTGTGTAGTGTTCCCTTTCTGACTAAACCACAATTCATTTATGCGTTCTACTACTGATAAACACTGGGTTGTTTCAGTAAGTACTATTATAAGTAATGCTGCGTGAACACTTTTGTAGATGTTTTGTGGTGCATAAATGCGGATATTTTGGATATACTTAGGAACCAAACTTTTAGTGGATGATACCGAGCTGTTTTCCAAAGTGGTAGAGCTGAGGGACTCTGTGACTGGGGTTCTTGTTGCTCCACATTTTAGCCGACAATGGGCATTGTCAGTCTTTTTAATTATAGCCATCTGGCGGGCATGTAGTGAAATCTCATTATGGTTTTAATATGCATTTTCCTAATACTAGTGTGGTTAACCAACTCTTTTTTGCATGTTTATTGGTCATTTGGATAGCCTCTTTTGTGAAGTATCTGCTCCAAGTCTTTTACTATTTTTGGATTGTTTGTATTTATCAGTTTATTGGAGTTCTTTATATATTATTGATATAGGCCATTTCAGAATTGTCCGTGCTGCAAATTTATAGTCCTGCTATGGCTGCCCTTTTAAAAGTCTCTTAATAGTGTCTTTTAAAAATTTAATTGTGGTCCAATGTATCAGTCTTTTCCTTAATAGTACTTTCTAAATGCTGCTTAATCATTTTTTCCTAAGATATATTTTCCTAATTTGATGTTATGAAGATATTTTCTTCTATTACCTTCTAGAGCAGTGCTATTCAATAAAAAATATAAAGCAAGCCACATATGTAATTTAAAACTTTTTAGTATCTAATTATAAGAGCATAAAGAAACAGATTAAAATGAATATTTAAAATGTTTTAATTTACCCAATATACCTGAATTGTTATCTGTTAGCATTCCATTGTAAAAATTACTGAAATATTTTATTGTTTTTTTCATACTAAGTGTTTAAAATCCAGTGTGACTTTTATTCTTAATAGGACATTTCAAATACTCAATAGCCATGCATGACCAGAACGATTCTAGAAGATATATTGTTTTTAACCTTTTATATTAGATCTTTTACCTGAAATTGATTTTTGAGTTAAGTGTGAAGGTGTCTAGCTGAAATTTTGTTAACATAGTATTCCATAGACCCAGAATCAATGCATTGAAAAGATAGTCCTATCCCCACTGTTTTACTATGCCACTCTTGTCTTAAATGTCCACATATTTGTGAGTCTGTTTCTGGACTCTCTTCCATGCCAGTTGTTGATTTGTGCTTGTACCAGTTCTACACTATCTTAATTATTCTAATTTTTGTAATAAATTCTGCTTTCGTGTAGGGAAGTTGTTTCTACCAGTTCTTAAGAGATTCCTGGCTATTGTTGGCCCTTTTCCTTTATTATGATTAGCTTGTCCAGGTCCCTAAAAATATATGTTAGAATTGTTCTTTTGATTGATATAGGTTTGAAGAGAGCACTTTCATATGTCCTAGATATAGACATGTCCTTGACTGCTAGACTCTACTACCAGTGACATTCTGGGGTGTGGGCAGCAGACTGAGAGAGGCACTCAACCTTCAGAATTTGGATAAGACACAATGGAGGCCCACTCTCTCTTCCCATAGGAGGCATTTCTCAAGGGCAGAAAGGCCCTGGTAAGCTTCTAGAATCCCAGGATACAAAGAAATGGAGTCTTGGAGGAATGAGACTAAAAAATCTTGAGTCCCCATCTGTTTATAATAGGGGCTTTGTGCCCTGTGTGTGAGTTCTCAGAGTTCACCCATTCTTGCATGCCCTTTAACCCAGAGTAGGTCAATTAGACTTACCCTCCTGGAGATCAGATTAGATGCTTTCCACTCTTCACTCTTCTCTATCTTCTCTGTGACTGGTCTGGCTGTTTGCCCTGTGGTCACAGGCCAAGTTTAATGGAGAAACCAATTACAAAGGTAGAAGCCTCTGTAGGCTGGCTGATCAGGCAGGAGAGGAAAAGATCAGATTCTCGAGACAAAGGAACGCATTAAAGGTGTCTCTGGCTCCTGCTGAGGACTGATAAGATGTGGATGGAGACAAAATACAGAGAGTTGCAGGATAACCAGAATCTGGTCATGGCTGAAAACACCATCATGGAAAGGGGGTCCGGTAATTAACAGAGCTTACTCTCCTAGCTGAATGAATGTTCGTTGTTCCATTATCACCAATTTCCTCTGTTCACCAGGTCAGGCTACTGGCAATCCATAGTCCTGGAAATTCTGAACTGCACCAGAACCGTCCCAGTAGTAGGGAGACCATCTCTCCAGGATGATATTTGTGAATCATCAGGTCTGGTTGGGATGGTGGAGTGTTGACAAGGATCAGGGTCCAAAGGATTAGAAAGGGGATTTAGGAGGAGGTTTAGGGGTGTAGACAGAGGGGTAACAGGAAAGGGGACGAGATGAACAAGGCTACTAGGAGGAAAAGAGGAAGAGCTGGTCAGGGAAATCTTTAAGGTAGAGTAGCGGGAATGGTTGCTACTAGTCAGAGAAGGGAAACTGGTAGGGCAGAAAGCTGAAAGAGGTGAGTGGCACTGGGGAGTAAGCTGAGGGACAGAAGAGTGAGAAAGTAGGGAAGGAAGGTGGGGAAGGGTTGAATAATGAGGGTGTGAAGGAAGAGGAGGCAAAGGCTGGGGTTGAGGTGGGGAAATTTGAGGTTGCTTTCTTTTCATTTTTCCAAATGGCATATGACTAGTTATTCATCCTCTCAAAATAAGCAACTGGACATAAGTTCCGACACAGCCACCAGCTATCACGCCCGCCACCCCTTGCATCATCCCATATGAAACATACATACTCCTCCCTTCAGGGAAAGTCAGTGGGCCCCACTCACCAAGGAAATGGTCCCAGTTTCTGGATTGAGGAGTGATCATGGGAAATAGCAAAGAGCAGAAATGGGGCGGTAATATCAGTCTCTATTCCTTTTTGATAACATGTAGTTATGTTCCTCAGTTGACAAAGATTGATCAAAGGACTAGGATAGAGTTACGGGGTTGGGACCTAGGGGAATGGATCTGAGGCAGGAATGGGCAAAGCGGGAGAAGTCAGTTCCCCTATCCATTTAATTTACTATTTTTTCAAAGGCCTTTCACATCATTTACATCACTGCGTGAATGTGAGGCAATCAGAGAAGACATATGATGTCCATTTTATGATGAGGATACTGAAGCCAGAGAAGGAAGTATATAGGAAAGCAGTGGATGACACAAAATAGATAGGACTAGAATGTGAGCCAAAAATCCAAAAATCCAAAAATTGGAGAGCAAAATTCAACAATATAGCTTTTGTGTTAATCCCTGTGGTTCCTTGATTTGTTGCCCGACCCTTAACTGGAACCAAAAATATAGGGCCAGAGCCAATGGAATGCCTGCCCACTATTGGATGCCTAGTGGCCAGTTTGGGACTTTCTTGCTCAGTACTTGTGATACCTAACTTTATGGTAGATGATTTAGGAGGCTGCTGTCCCCTCCCTTCTATGTTGTCTGATGTAGCAACTCTCTCTGCTTGTCATTCCTGGTATATGTGACCACCACCCAAATCGTAAGCCCCTTCGGTCCCCTATCCTCTCCTATACTTTTAACACCATAATGTTCTGATAACTCTCCCTTGACCCAATACCCCTTCCTTTCATACTTCACTAAAGTTTCAGTTGTTATCCTTGGAAAAAGTCTCTATTTCTTTAGGCCATTTCTTTGTTGACTGTTCCTTGCATCTCCTGGCTTTATCTGTAACTTAGATTTCCCTTGAGGACATTGCTTCCCTTGCGCGTCCCTCAGTAGAGACTTCTTTTTGTCTCAAGCTCTAAAGTATTTCATGGTGGGATGTGGTGTGTTCTCCTTGTTCCTTCTGACTTCTTTCAAACCATTATCCCTCTCTTTCTTCTAGCAAACCTCCTGCTTCATAGAAGCTTTGTTACTCACCACCACATTCCTGGCACTGTCACCTCGAGAGCTCCTGGATACTCTCTTTTTTTATAAAAACTTTGTTTTTTTGCTCAAAGCCTTAGTATTGTGTCCATCATCCTGAGTGATTTCTGTGTCCATGTAGATGACCTCATTTAATGCTCTAGCCTCTCCTTTCCTTGATTTATTACTAAAGCCCACCACTCACATACTCCTTTAGCTGCTTATAGCACACCTATTTTTTTCATTACCCCCAAATTATCCCACTTCTGAGATTGCTTATTCAGACACCGTATTCTCTGACCAGTACTTTTTTAACAGTGTAATCACTCAATTGCTTTCACTTCCCTGGAAACTCCAACCCACTGACTCTTACTTTCTTCTTGTTTATCAACTCTGATTCCCCTGTTTCTATTTCTCTTTCTACCCACTTTAGAGTCTATGATTTATAATTTCAGTGACTTTCTTACCAGGATTCTAAACTGTGTTGTCATAACTTCTTTTTATTGTACTTTCCTGGGGTTAAAGACCCTAACCTGAGTGATTTTATGTGACTCCTCTGTGTTTTCAGATGAATGCTGCTGAGATAATTTTATACTACCTGGAAGACTGATACTAAACTAATGGTCTAACTTTAACTTTATTCTAAATAATACCCACAATACTCAATACCCAGGAGAATGTTCATGGCCATATTGTTTATTAGAGTAAAAAATCGGAAAACAACCTAAATGCTTATGAATAAAAACTTGGGTAAATCATAGTGTAGTCCCACCATGAAATATGAATAGGAAAT
Organism: Pteropus medius; assembly: GCF_902729225.1. Taxonomy (NCBI): domain Eukaryota; kingdom Metazoa; phylum Chordata; class Mammalia; order Chiroptera; family Pteropodidae; genus Pteropus; species Pteropus medius. The sequence goes on along the minus strand of NW_024340701.1, from coordinate 100,351 downwards.
TTCTATATGTAAAAAATAAAGACAGAGAAGTACTTGAAGAGACACTATGGCAGTCTAGGATGGATTGTGTTTGGGGGGATGTTGAATTTGATAATTGATAGAATCTTTGATTTTCCTGCCTAACAGATGAATCTAAGAAAAAAAACTGTCTTTCGTCACAGGAAATGACAAGATTTCTGAGTATGATTCTGACAGGGAAATTACAAAAAAAGGTACACTACAGGCCAATATTAATCATGAACACAGGTTCAGAAATCCTAAACAAGATATTAGCTTACTTAAACCTGCAGTACATACAGAGGCTAATACATCAGGACCATGATGGGTTATTTGAAGACCTTAAGATTGACCTCACATTTGAGAATCCATTAATGTAATTTACATTATTAACATAATACAGGGGGAAAGTCGTATTACCATCTTAATAGTTGCAAAAAAAGCATTTGATGAAGTTCAGCTATTTGTCTATGCTTGATAAACTCTTTTGAAAATTAGGAATAGTAAAGAACTTCCTTAATCTGCTAAAAAAATTTCTACACAAAACCAATGGCAAGCTATAGTAACATGTTGATATCTTTCCCTTTAAGATTAGGAATGAGACGAAAAAGTCTACTATCAGCACTTCTATTTATAGTGTAATATAAATAGGTACTAGTAGTTGAATGAGGCAAGAGAAAAATAAAAGGTACAAATACTTTTAGAAAAAGAAGAAAAAACAAGAACATGGCTGTATATATAGAAAATCCAAAAGAATTTAGAGATTAACTATTAGAAAAAAATGAATTTATTACTGTCATCAGATCAAGCTCAAAATACAAAATTAATTGTATTTCTTCTTGCCAGCAATAATTAGAAAATAAAAAATTTGAAGAAATCATTCCATTCACAATAGTATCAAACTTATCAAGTACTTAAGAATGAATCAAATGTGCAAGATCTTATACAAAAATTTGTTAATTATTATTGAGAGAAACTAAAGATCTAAATAAATGGAGTGATATAACATGTTCATTGATTGGAAGGCTCAATATTGTCAATTCCTAATTTTCTCTAATTTGATAAACAGTGCAATAGCAAACAAAATACTAGCAAGTCTGATTTTTTTTTTAAAAAAATTGGAAGATGGATGAAGATGACAACCTGATTTTAGAATTTATATAGAAATGCCAAGAATTAAGACGATCCAAGACAATTTTGAAGAATAATACAGTTGGAGTACCTACTTTAGTGGACATCAAACCTTTATTATAAAGCTACAGTAATTAAGACAGCATAGTACAGTAATTAAGACAGCAAGGATAGATAAAAATAGACCAATGAAAAAGAATAGAGTCCAGAAACAGACCTATGTACATATGGACACTTGATTTATGATGAGGAGGCCACTGCAGAGCAGTGGGGAAATGATAATTTGTTCAATAAATTATGCTGAACAATTGGATATCCATAAAAAAAAAATGAAATGAGACCCCTACCTCACTCCAGACATAAAAATGAATTCTAGGTTGATTACTAATCTAAATGTGAAAGAGAAAACAAAACACAATAAAAATCCAAGAAATAATAAGGTACTTTTATTATAACCAATAACCATGTCCCAAAGAAGAAATCAACATGGAAAATTAGAAAATATTTTGAACTGAATGAAGAATCCACATACAAGAGAAATAGCATAAAATCCATATACTAGAAAAGAAGAAAGGCCTGACATCAATGACCTCAGCTTCTGCCTTAAGAAAATAGAAAAAGAAAAGCAGATTAAACTCAAAAGAAAAATCTCTTTTGCTTCAAAGAAATGAGGTAATGAAGTGGAAATCAATGAAGCAGAAAACAGTAAAATAGAAAATTCATTAATGATTCTTGAGTAATCAATGCTCACTCAAGAAGAATTATAGTCAAAGGCCTTTATTTTTGAATAAATTAAATTTTTAGTTAGAAACATTCTCACAAAGTTCCAGCTTAGACAGCATCTGTTGTGAACTCTACCAAACATTTAAGGAGGAAATAATACAAATTCTACACAAATTCTTCTAAAATAATAAAGAGAAAGGAATACTTCCCAACTTGATCTATGAGGCAATCATTACTCCAATATCAAAACCAGACAAAACATTATAAGAAAAGAAAACCATGGATCAATGTTCCTTATGAACATAGATGAGAAACTCTGAGCAAAATTTTAGCAAATCAAACTCAACAGTATAATAAAAGAATAATACATCATAACCAAGTAGGATTTATTATAGGGATGCAAAGTTGATTTGACATTAGAAAATCAACCAGTGTAATTCATCATATTAACAAACTACAAAAACACATGATCATCTCAACAGATGCAGAAAAAGCATTGATAAAATCCAACATCCATTTCTCATAAAACTCTCAGCTAAGTAGGAATAGAGGGACTTCCTTACCCTGATAAAGAGCATCTATGTGAACTCTATAGCTAAAATTATACTTAACAGTGAAAAGCATAAATGATTTTGCAGTGATGATGGGAATGATGATATTACTGATGACGATGATGATGAGATGATGAGTTGGGTGATACTATTCAGAATAACAATGCAATAGGGAAAGGATGATATGTTGGGGGTGATGATGAGAATACTAATGGGGCAATGAGGTTATGATGATGTAATGTATGATGAAAATAACAGGGTGATGGTGGTGGCGAAAGTGAAGGTGCTTTGGGTATGTGCTTAGTAGCTAGTGTACACACTTGGGATAATTTAGGTAAAAGTTAAAACGAGTTTCTTTAGATGCCTCTGAGGGATACTGAGTCACTTCTGGTCTTCCTGCTTAGCTGCTGATGTTGGCCCAGCTACCTAATAAGCTGAAGTTCTTAATGATGTTCCTTCCATATTCTTAAGAACTGAATTTAACAAGCCTCCCAGGACTTTGCACTTCAGAGCAATTCAACTGTGGCTTAATTGGCCGCAACTAGGAGGAGGACTCCTGGGGCTGAGGGACCCAGGAGTGGCTCCTAGGAACTGGGGAATAAACCTGGAAACTCACAGCGGGGCGGAAGGGGGTGGGGAAGTGATCAAGATATTACTTGTAGCTTAATTGGGATTAGAAGAGTGTAGCTCTCTATATAATTAACAGTCCTTATATCCTCCTGGAACGTCTCAAGCTAATACAGAGTTTGTGGGGATTTCTCAGTAGCTCAAAGTCTGAGGCCTATGATAGCTCTTAACAAGCCACATACACAATCCCAAGGCAGGCCCTGAATTCAGGTAGCATACGTTGCCTGAGAAATTTTTCTCCACCTTGAGCTAGGCTTGACATCAAGTCAGTTACTAAAAATCAGAGCTATTAGGAGTCTAAAAGGTGACAGTGATAGCCTGATTACATCAGAAATCCCTAAAGTGTTTTTATTGCTGTTATTTGTCATTCTTTTTTATTATCAGGTAAACAATACACTCATTATAAACATTGAAACAATACAGATAAGTAAAAGTCCCCTTTTACTCTCTCTTCAATACTAGTCTCCACACCAGAGATTAAATTTGCTTACAGATTTTAAAAAACATATGCTTTAACATTGCATGTACCTGAATATATAGAAATATAATTTTGTTTTTTTTTTTCCCAAGGTGGAGGGCTATAATGACATCATAATATAACATAGTAATACATTATTTTTACTGCTAGGACAAAAGGTATATATACTTTAAAAAATTTTTCAGCTTTATTGAGGTAAAATTGACATACAAATTGTAAGATATCTAAAGTGTGCATCGTGGTGATTTGATATACATATGTATTATGGAAGGATTCCTCCCACCTAGTTAATTAACACATCCACCGCCTCACATATTTATCTTTTCTTTCTTTTGGTTGGGAGCGGATGACAGCATTCAAGTTCTACTCTCTTAGCAAACTTCAATTCTAAAATACGTAGTGTTATTAACTGTAGTTTTCATGTTTTCCATTAGTTCCTCAGAACTTATTCATCTTATAGCTAAAATTTTGTACCCTTTTACCAACCTCTCCATATTTCCCCTACTCCTGTTTCTTTTTACCCCGTTTCTATGATTTTGACAGTTTTTTTCTTTTTTTAGATTCCACATGTAAATGATATCATAGAGTATTTGTCTTATTTCACTTAACATAATGCCCTTAAGTTCCATCCGTTTTGTAGCAAATGGCAGGATTTCCTTTTCTCCTGGCTGACTAATATTCCATTATATATATCACATATAACACATTATATAAATGTGTGTGTGTGTGTGTGTGTGTGTGTGTGTGTGTGTGTGTATACACACCACTTTGTTTTTATCCATTTAAGTGTTGATGGACATTTAGTTTGTTTTCATATCTTGGCTATTATGAATAATGAATGCTGCATTAAACATAGGAGTATATATATCTTTTTAATATCCTGTTTCAATTTCCTTTGGATATATACCCAGAAGTAGAATTGTTGAATCATAGATAGTTCTAATTTTTTAAATTTATGAGAAATTTCCATACTCTTTTCCATAGTGGCTGCATCAATTTCTATTCCCACCAACGGTGCACCAGAGTTCCCTTTTCTTTACATCCTGTCAATACCTGTTATCTCTTGTCTTTTTTATTATAGCCATCCTAATAGGTGTGCGATGATATCTCATACAGTTCTGAATTCTATTTTCACGATGTTTAGTGATGTTGAACAACTTTTCATATACATGGTGGCCATTTGTAAATCTTTTTTGGAAAAATGTATATTCAGACCCTTTATCCATTTTGATCGGTTATTTATTTATTTATTTATTTATTTATTTATTTATTTATTTATTGCTTTCGTAATATATGAGTTCTTTACAAATTTTGGATATTAACCCCTTGTGAAATACAGGGTTTATAATATTTTCTATGTAGAATCTATGTCTGCCATTCTGTTATTTGTTTTCTATATAGAGTATGAATTTTTTTATTCCTCGTTTGCAGCCTTCTTTTGTGTTAAACAGATATATTCTAGTTTACCAATGTAATTCCCTCATTTCTTTTATGATAGTTTTTAAGTTATTTTTTTTAGTGGTTCCCTTGAGGATTACAATTAATTTCTTAACATATAACCATCTAATCTACTGAAGCTTAATTTCAATAGTAAAAAAAAACCCTTTTGGTCCTCTATAACTTCATTTCCTTCCTGCATGTTTGTGCTCTTATTGACATTTTAACTGCATCTTTCTTATTGCCCATCAACACAGCTTTATAATTATTTTACGCAATTGTTTTCTAAATTGGGAGAATAAAATTTGCTAACAAAAAATACACATACTGACTTTTATATTTCCCTGTGTAATCACCTCTGCCAGTGCTCTTTCTTACTTCATGCAGATCTGACATACTGCCTAATGTCCTTTCATTTCAGCCTGATGGACTCTCTGTAGTGTTTCATGTAGGGCGGGTTTATTAACAACAAATTCTTTGAGTTTTTGTTTATTTGGAAATGCCTTAATTCCTTCTTCACTTTTGAAGGATAGTTTTACTCAACATAGAATTCTTGGTTGAAAGTCTTTTTTTTTCTTTCAGCATCTTGAATTTGTCATTTCATTGGCTATTGCTTACACGGTTTCAATGACAGCTGTTATTGTTGAGTATCCTTTGTATGTGACAAGTCACTTCTCTTTCTACTTTATAGATTATGTCTTTGGTTTTTGACAGTTTATGATGTGTCTAGATGTGGGTCTCTATATTTATTTTACCTGGAGTTCATTAAACTTCTAAGATGTATAGAATAATGTTTTTCATCAAATGGGAAGTTTGAGGCATTATTTCTTAACATATTTATGTCTCTTTCTCACTGATAATTCTAGGATTTTCATTAAATGTAGGTTGGTAAACTTGTGTACGATAGATCTCTGAGGCTCTGTTCATTTTCCTTTATTCTTTTTTTCTGTTTTTTGGATTCTTTAATCTCAATTGACCTGTCTTCAAATGTGCTGATTTTTTTGTTCTTTCTACTAAAATATGCTATTGTTTAAATAGAACCTTCTAGTTAATATAACTCCTCTAGTCAATATAACCCCTCCAGTAAATTTTTCATTTCAATTATTTGGTTTTCTTTAATAATTTGTCTCTTTATTGATATTTTCTATTTGGTGATACATTGGTGATTTTATTCTTTCCTTGAGTTATTTTGGCACGGTTTACTTAGTTCTTTGAACTTATTTAAAATAGCTGATTTTAAACCCTTGTTTAGTAAGCTCAACATATATTGCCTCCTCAGGAACAGTTTCTATTGATATGATTATTCCCTGTATGTATGGGCAACACTTTGTTTTCATGTTGCATTTTTGTTGTTGTTGAAAATTGGACATAATATAAAGTGGAAACTCTGAGAATAAAATTATCCATGCTCCCAAAGTTTTGTGATAATTTGTTTTGTTACTTTTCTGAGCTAATTCTTTAAAATCTGTATTCTTTGTCATGTGTCATGGGCTACTGACATCTCCGTTCAGCTAGCTTAGTGGCCAGATACTGATTGGACAGAGATTTCCTTACACTCTTGAAACCAAAAAGTTTCCCAGTCTTTGCTGAGGGACTCTGTGTGCATGTGGGGCATCCCTTCAACTCTGCAGGCATTTGACTACTCTGCCTTAGCTCGCTCGTACTTCGTTATTATTCAGGACCTTGAGATCAGTCCGAGGTGAGAACTTAGGACCTTTCAGGTCTTTTCTGAGCATGCTCATAGCCATAGGCATATGCCCAGCCCTACACATATGACAAAGCTTTTAAAAGTCTTAATAAACATCTCATTCGACAGCTTTTTCTTTTTAAGCTTTTGACTCTTTTCATACTTGTCGAGAAGGCCTTGATCTGCTTCTGTGCTGAGTGAATCCTTATGATGATGGCAAAGGTACTGGCACAGATAATGACAACAGGGGAGAGTGGGCCCACAATGACGCTGAAGCCCGTGATGAAGTTCAAAAGTCATTGAGGGATGCGTCTGAATAGGCCAGCTTCAGGCCAGCAGGAACTTCACAAAAGTAGTGGTCAGTTTTATTAGGGCCACAGTTGCGCAGGTACATAGCAAAGAAGGTACAGCACAGCCCACCCACAAACCACAGGCTGCACAGACACCCACCAGGAGGAGACACACAGAAAGCCTTATGATGACTTTGTACTGAAAAGGGTGGCAGATCGCCGTGTACCCGTCCACAGACATGATGAAGAAAAGCCAAGACTCAGTGATTATAGAAGAGGAAGATGTACATCTGGGCCATACATCTAGCAAAAGAGATGACCCTCTTCTGTTGAGAATATGCATGAGCCTCTAGGGCATAGTAGTGGTGCTGTAGCACACTTCTAGCATGGAGAGAACAACAGACAGTGGAGGTGCAAGTCCTGGTGAATGAGGGTGATGAGGAGGCTGTTGTTTACAAGGAACAGCAGGTAAAAGACTGGAAAGAAGGTGAAGAGCAGAGGATTGATTGTGGGGTTGGGGCGAAGCCTAATACTATGAATTCTGTCACGGTGCGCTGGTTGACTTTCTGCATTGTGATCTGCCTGTTTAAAGAATTTTGGAGATATGTAATTTACTGAGTGACTGTGTCATGGGTGTGTAAGAAAATTTCACACTCATTGTCTCATTTACGTTTACTAACAGGAAGTTTGGATTGGCAGATGGCAGCACGAGGTAAGTCCTTATAGTAGTTTGAGTGGTATTGGTGGTTGGTTCAGGATTTAGTTGAGGATCATCATGACAAAAATGGTGAAGACCAAGTCAGGGAAGTGCTATATGCTGTGTTCCATTCTTGTCTGTGGGTACCTATGCCTTCTTTTCCTGACACAACCTTGCTTTTCTCTCTATTATTCACCCCATTTTCTGTTTTCTCTTGTTATTACAGAAGGAAATAAGCCTTGGTTTAAGATTAGGGCCAAGGTTTGGACTATTATACTCATTATTTGGGTTAAGGTATTTATCACTGTTGGGATTGGACTAAGGGTAGAATCGAGGATTAGAATCAATGCTCTGTAGGACAAAAGTTAGAGTTAATATTTAAGATGTAGCTTTTTCTGGTGAATGAGAGTTCACTGGTGTTTGTTAATTATGTCATTTGTTCAATGCATTTTTACCCAATGCTTATTATTTATTATAAATCAGGGACAAAGAAGAGTTATAAATAATCTAGGTGGAAAAAGTGATTTCACAGTCTACCAAGATATATTCTAAATATGTTGAAGAGTTATATGCAAAAAGTAAAACTATAAAGCAACCTAGGAGAAAAGATATGAGTGAATGTTGATTATATGGTGGGACAGAGAAAGGCCTTTTAAGCATCACCTGAGTGTTTCCCAGTAAGTCCTTCAGCCTCATGGTGATGACCCTTTTCTCGTTTATATGCCAATAAAACAACATAGCTCCTCATCAGTCTGCTGTAAAGTCTAATACTTTCCCTAATATTTTGGAAGATTCCTCATGCATCCCTGGTCACTTTGCTCTAAAATCCATGCTCTCATTGAATCCTTGACCCCTCCCCTCAACTGCCTTGCTTTGTGTGGGTACTGATTCTTTTCAAGGTTCATTCCTGTTCTCTTTCTCTTTTATTCCCCAAGCCTCACCAATACCAGATGGTCTTTTGTAGACTTTCTTGAAGGCATGTTGACTTACAGTGCAGCACAGAATAGAAAATCATTTATCGTCGAATATTTAATGTTATATAGTCCCTAAGTCATCTCTGCAGTTTTGTCTAGCGTTTTCCTCTCTAGCCTCTAATTACTGTTACTGGGGTCTGGTCTCCTTCCTGGAATCTCCTTCCATCTCCCTTGTGTCCCTGTTTAAGAGTTCTTACCCCCGTCTCCTGGTTAGCCAGCCACAACTTCCAAGTCCTCCATCTCAGTGCTTCCAAATGATTCATGCATCAGAATCACCTAGAGGGCTTGTCGCATGTTGCTGCGCCTCGAGCCAGAGTTTGGATTCATTAGGTCTGGGGTGGAGCCGAGAATTTTCATATCTAACAAGTTCCCAGGTGTTGCAGATGCTGCCATACCTCGAGAACCATTGATCCACTCAATTGTACAGGGAAAGTTGGCTCTCTTGCAATTTCCCTGTGTCCTTATTATGCTCAGGCTGTTCGCATTCCCCCACCTAAATATCGATATTATTTTCCCCTCACAGAAGCATAAAAACAAAGGAAGAAATGGTAAAGGAAAAGATGAATATTTTTAGCCACATAAAAAAGAAAATTTTCTCTGTTAAAAAAAAAAGTTTGTGACATATGGGAAGACAAGTGATTAATGTTATGAGAACATAAAAATCTCTTCGAATACATAAAGAAACATTAACAACTGAGACTGAGATATGAATAATAAATTCAAAAAGAAAGATTCAAAAGTTCAATGAAACCACAAGTTTAACCTTTATAATTATTGAAGATTGCAAGTTAAAACATCAATGAAATAATAGGTTTTTTTAACCTATAAAATCGGCAAAAAAAATTCTTTTAAAATAATAATTCCTGGCATTGGCCAGTTTATAGTTAAATAGAAATTCTGATCTACTGCTATGGGAAATAAATTACTAACATTTTTCTGCAGGAAAATTTGTCAATACGTAATTTTACTTTAAAGAATTTTGCATAGGGAGTAAATCAGAGATATGGAAAGAGATTTTCATCAAGGATGTTGTTCATTGCATATTATTTCTAATAGGGAAAATGGAAAACAACCTAAATGTCTTATAATAGGGGACTGGTTAAATAAATTATGGCGTATTGATATGATTGAATACCTGTAGCCTTAAAAATCACATTTTGGAAACTATTTTTACATTGTGGGACAATGCTCCAATAGATTATTTGACCCAATTCTAATAGTATAAGGATTTATGGGCATAGACAAAAATCAAAAAGGAGTATACCAAAATGTTAACAATGGTCATTTCTGGTGATTAGATTTGTAGGTGATATTTGTTTTCCTACATCCTCTGAACTTACCAAATTTTCCTCGATGAACATGAACTACTTTTATAATGAGGAATAAAGTTTAAAATGATACCCTGAAGAGGGAATATACAGGGATTTGGCTTCTTAGGGTGGATATGAGAGAGGAGGATCTGAGATGAAGAAAGACGAGAACACAGAGAGACCAGAGGGGAATGGAATGGAGGCTTCTCTCATTGTCCTGGATCATCCCCTCCACTGAGCTGCATTCGGGAATCAGGTGATGTGGTTTAACGCAAATGCAGTTACTGCTTAAGGTAAAAGTGTTTTGCATAGGAGATTTCCTGAGTGGTAAACGCCTAGGTTGACTCCAGTGTGTGAGAAGTTAGATTGGGAGACAGAACGGAAACTCAAGTTAGCAGGACTCAGTCCAGGGTGGGAGCAGAGGGCATGAGTGTGATCATAAAAACAAAAGAGAGGTGAATTTGGTTTCTAGATTCAAGAGGCCCGTAGACCTCTGGGGCTGGCAAACCAAGGAGAAATGGGGCTTGAGCTCCGGCCGTCCTAGCACAAGGCAGCCTGTGAGGCAGAGAGCCCCAGATTTGGAGTCAAGCATACCTGGGCTCCAGGAGCGTGTTGCTTCTCTTGCTGTGTAACCCGTGCAAATTACTTCACCTCCCTGAAACTTAGTGCCTCTTCCTCACGGTGGGAACTCTATAGGGTGGCTGAGACATTAAATGAAAATAATCCTGAGTTCATGCCAGAAAACAAAGTAGATAGTGAATAAATGCCAGAACACACGAGGGGCGGTTGATATCTCTGTTTCACCTGAGACATAATACACAGACGCTTCTCTGTCTCCTAAACCTCTGTGAGAACCCAAAGAGTGCTGGAACCGATAAGAGGAGGAAGCCAATCACTGGAAAGGTGAGCTCTGGCCTCTCACTTCAGCTCTGGCCCGGAGATGTGTGCACTGGCTCCCTCATGAGAGGCTCTGCCCAGGTGGACGCAGACTGGAATGAGACTGCCACTACTCCCAGCTTACATGACACCCTCTCCCATGTCCCTGCCTGCCATTCAGCTAGGGCGGGAGGTCATTTATCGTTATTAATAATAAAAGAGACCAGAATTCTTAATGTGCATACGATGCCTTCACATTTGGACTCAGGCAATTTTCCTGGTCACCTCCTATGGTTACTGTAAGAGCCAAACTTTCATGCTCACTGGAGCAGTAGTTTGCTGTATGAACGTGGGAAAGTCACCTAACCTCCTTGGCCTTTGTGATCTCATCTGTAAAAGAAGGGTGGTGGATAATCCGAAACTGCTCCTCTATGGCGGATTTTTAACACTTTTCTATTTATGCCTAGATTTAGAGGGGACTGGGGCCAGGAGGTGGGGCTCTAGAGACAAAGGATGCCAGCTCCCCATAGCCCTCCCCCTCATCCAGGTGCCTAGGTAAGACTGTGGTTAAATGTTTCAAGGAGAACATCCAAGGTTGGAATAGGAGGGGAGGCCTGCATGATTGGAAGATGCCATCTGCTAGACTGCCTGATCCCTGAGAACAGAACTGGAAATAGTGTTGGCCTGGGAGGGTTTTGGGGAGCAGAACTTAAAGTCTTGTAATTTCAGAGTTATATATTTTCAGGTTTTTAAAAATCCTTGAAACTTTTTGTCAAAGCAGACTTCTGTGGGACCTCAGAACCACTTCACTCACACCCTCTTCACTGAGACACTTGTGGCTTCCTGTGGCTCCTCCTTTCAAATTGAAACTCAATTTGATAACCACTAGCACAATTCTCTGATTTTAGCAAAGCCCAGAGTGGAGAAACAACTGGCTTAAGGTCACACAGCAAGTGTCTGAATTAGGATGAATACCCATGTGGTATTCAAGTCCAGGCTCTTGCATTGCCAAGTCCAGGCTCTTGCACTGCCAAGTGCTGCTCTCAGAGATAAACCATGAGCCAGAATATGGGACTTAGGGACAGAAAGAACCCGATGCTGCAAACTACATTCTCTTCCCAGCTCCTGAGATATGGAGATCCTTAAACAAGGGCGTGGTGATGAGAGGCCACCCAGTTTTTACTTCTGGCTCGTGCCTGCAGGCTGAGGGTAGAAAAAGCAGAGAAGATGTGGGTGACAGGCCTCTGGCTCCCAGGACTCCTTGCCTTTTGATGCGTCTGTGTCTTTGTGGAGAGCGAAGTCTGGTGACTGGCTTTTACTCTCACTTTCCTTGGCTGGCTTGCTGAGTGCCTTACGGTCTTGCTTGGCCTCTCTGAGCCTCAGATTCCAACATGGCCACACTGTCACAGCCAGGTTTCATGAAGACCTGTTACCAATGAGAAGACAGTGTGATTAATTGCAAGGTCCTGGTAGGGGGTGGATGAGTCTCTAGTCCCCAGTTTGCCTGGGCTTGTGACTGGGGTTGCCAGCCTCAGTTCCCTGTCAGAATGTAATGCAAATCAGAGAAATATCATTTTGTTTTCACTTTGGATCCTTATATTTATCTCCTCCTCTCATATCTACTTTCCCGCAGAACAGGCTAGGAGATGAAAGACTCAAGGCAGAGTTTCGAATTTTCACTTTTGCCATTTACTGCCATGACTCTGAGTAGGTAGGTAATTGTTTCTTACCCATACATAAAGGATGTTGCTTGCGATAATATCTGATTCTGACATGTTCTGAAGATATATTTGATTAAAATAGGTAACCAAGTATTGCTTCTCAGGTCCCTTTGTGCCTCTATTAACCAAGTGATGAAATGTTGATTTTGCTTTCTTAAGACCATTTCTTAAATTTAGAAAAATAAAATAATTTCAGGATCTTTTTACCAAAAACTATCTGAGATTTATCCGAGTGTCTCTGGAAAACCATAAAGATCTCCTCTTTCACATTATAAAATAGAAATAATTAGGCCTATTTGGTATGCTTCACATTTTTTAGTTCAATATTATTGTTTCTTCTGTCAAATCAGAAGAAACTCTCAGCTTTCCCTAGATTGTTTCTATGAATGAAATTTTGTTAATGTAAATGTTTCAGAAATTGTATGTTTTATGGGAAGGCACTCAGGATTTATGAATGCCCTCATTGCCCATTATATTTTCTTACCCCCAGGGGGAACACTGCTCAAACCCTTACAGAATTGTCACGCACTGTACCTGAATAGAGAACTTCACTCCCTCCATTCTGACATAATCGGCTGATGTAATAAATTAACCACATTTATTCAGTCTTTGTCATCTACAGATAAAGTCTGTTCTGATCTGATGCTTGCCTATGGGCTTGGCTATAAACTACAGGCCAGTATTTGTGTTTTCAACAAAACACGGTAGTCTCAGAGGCTCATAGAAAGAATCAAATCAGGTTTCGAAACATTTGCTGTTTCAAAGAACAGATGCTTGGGTACAGCTTCCAGGCTGATATCACTCAGGCAAATTTCCAAATGTAGTAAGTGGACTGAGTCGGGGTTCCCAGGACTCTTCAGTCCAGAATTGGGCAGACTCTATGATACTGACTGCTGATCCAAGATTCAGCAAGAGTTAATTATGTAGGGGTGAATAAACAAATGAGTTTGTTTGTTTGGATCATTGCTGCCATTATTTTTAATGTTCTATTTTTTGAATATATGAGAAAACTCATTCTTTTCTCTCAAGCTATCTTTAACACTCAGTTTAGGATCCTGCTTTTATCAACTGAGATGAAACATTTTCAACTGATTTGATTCTTATTAACCCACCAGAATTTAGAAACTTAAATTAATCTCTTTATTTTTCATAACGATGTCATTATTAACATACATTTGATAAGAATTTGTTTTTCTTTTTAACAGGATATACCTGGTCAAATTGATTATATAAAAATGTTTATTTTTGAGAGTTATCATCTTTCAATTGTTCATGACGAACTAATATTCAGCAGCAAGGGTTGGCTTTACTTGTGAAGTCAGTCTCTACAAAGCCTCCCAGGAAAGCTGACTTGTTTCTGGTTTAGAAGATCCCAACCTTACAGATGATAAGGAAAATCACCTCCCGGCCAGCAGAAACCTTAGCAAATTTGGGGCCTTGTTGGGGAGGAATTCACCCAAATTTACAGATACTATGATTAAAATACAAAGGAGAGCATTTCTTGGGCGTATTTTCCAGCCTCGGTATAATAAATAATAGGGAAATTTAAAAATTCAACTTGAGATTCCTAATGAAAACTTCCAGGCACAAATTAATTCCGTGGCTTTAGAAGTGGTTCAGCACTGCATTTCTCCAAATTTGCCAAGCAACTTGGAGGAGGCCTTTGTAGTTAACATTTCTACTACACCTATAAAAATACTTATGCATAAACTACACCTATATATGGCCACACATAATGAGACCTGTTTTGTTTTATGATCAAGAATAATCTTTGAAGATTCTTTAAGATCACAAGAGTGGATGTTGTCAGAAAAACAATATCTATGACTTGCAAAAAGGCAAAAGAGATTTCTTGGTTCCCTCTGTGTGCAGTTCTGGGTGTTGGGTAGCAGATCCTCTGAGGACTATCTGACTTTAGAAGGGTGTACTCCTTTGATTTTCTATGGAATAAGGTATTTTATAACTCTGCAGGTGTAGTTGTTAAGTTATAGAAAACTGAGAGCATTGCAAATGATTCCTGTCCAGAGTAATGCAAATGTTTCCTATTCATGACTCAAATGTTCAGCAGAGAATATAAATTTCTGTAAGTCAAATTCTTTCTTGAACCAATACTAATGTCTTACTGGTTCCTTCATGGAGAATGAGCTCAATGAAATTTTTGACATATGTCCATTTAAGAAAAACCATGAAGGAAAAAATTCATAAATTTATTAAGAATTTTATTTGTTAAAAGTTATTATTCAATTCTATAGAATTCTTTGAAAAAAAGTGAAAAGATACTCTTCAGCAATAAAAATAAATCAACATGGATACATGTCAAAACCTATTGTTGTGTAATAAAAAGTTATACTTGCTGTATAACTCAATTTTTAAAATCCTGAAAATAAATGATAAATTGTTTACAAATTATATTGTAATCTATTTCTTCAAAAATGTTAATAAAAGCAATTAAAAAATTTAAAACTCTGAAATATAGACACTAAAATGTTAACTGTAGTTACCTCTAGGTTAATGTAATGGATGCTTTTCATTTTCTTCTTTATGTCTGCCTCTGTTTTATTAAATTTTAAGAATAAATATGTACTACTTTTACAATAAAGAAAACAAGTAATAAACTGAAAAAGCATGTACTAGACAAATAGTTAATACCCAAAATATATAACAAATTACAAATTAAAGAAAGAAAAGGTAACAATCTTTTTTTCCCCTAAATTTATTTAATTAGTTTCAAGTATACAGTACATTGGTTAGACATCCATATAGTTCATAAAACATCCCTTCAATTGCTCCCTCCCTCTGCTGACCCTCTACCTAGCTAATGTATTAATGCTAATTGCATTCCCTATGCCATGCTCCCCATCCTCATGACCATCCATCAGCTACAAATTTGTACTTCTTTAACCCTTCACCCCATTCTCCCAGTCCTCAAACTCCCTTCCCCTCTGTCTATCACTAAATTGTCCACTATATTTGTGAGCCTATTTTTGATTAGTTTGTTCTTTTTATTCCTTAGAGTCCACATATAAATGAAATCATATAGTGTTTATCTTTCTCTGTCTGACAAATATTTTCTAGGCCCATCAAAACAATATCTTTTTCCATCCCCTTCCTTTTAGTCTGTATATGTCTTTTAATCTGAAGTGAGTCTCTTAGCAAGGAGTACCTGGATGTGGCTTGGGTGAGGCCGCGAGTTGGGGGAGGTGGGGTTTCAGGGAATCTTCTGGGTTAGAGCAACCTCTGTTATCCAGTTTGATGACATCACAGCTATGGCGGCGCAGCATCTGTGCACTGGGACAGGGGAGAGCTCAACAGGAAACAATGGATACTGCCAGCACTTCTGTACAGAGTGAGTCTCACCTCAGTCCTCACTCTGACAATGTCTCCCTGTATGTCCCTGGTGCCCACTACGTGCAGCCAAATTGGCACTGGTGCTTAGAGCGAGCAAGTCCATCATTGCAAAAGTTCGCTCACAGGCACGGCTCCTTTAAGAGGCATCTGCCGCTGCTGCTGCCGCAGCCTCTGTCTCATTCAGCCGCTCGAGACCGGGCAGCCCTCTGTCCTTGTCCCTTCCTACCTTCTGCCATTTCAGGGTGCATTCTTGGATTTCTTCCTAGTTGTATGGCTTGTTCCTCTAGATCCCAAGCAAATTTTCCTTGCTGCTGCTCCTTGTTTCATCACAACTTTGATTTGGTCATCAGAGGGATGAACAGAGCCTCTATCATCTATGCCATTTTTTGTCCTCTAACAATATCTTATGTTATTGAACACTATTATTTGCTACCCACTATGATAAATGCTTTACCCGTTTATCCCCTTTAATCCTTCAAACAACTCTCTGAAGAATACAATATTTTCTTCCCATTCCAGATCAGGAAACTGAGACTCAGAGAAATGAAATAACTTGCCCATCATGAGTGAGTTAATAAAGGGTAGAGCTGGGATTAGAACACAGAAGCCTGACTCCAGAGCCAACTACACTCATTTCACAGTACTACCAACAATCTTATGAAAAGATGTTAAATTCATTAGCAACTAGGGAATTACAAATGAAACAAAAATTGTTGCCACTTTCCATCTATGAGATAGATAAGAACATTAGAATGTTTGAGATACATAAACCATATCAAATGTGGATGAGAATGGAAGGTGTAACTACTTACTACTTGGAAGAAAATTTAGGAGTATATGGTAAATTTGAAATTTCTTTGATTCTACAATCTGCAAAGTCTACTATTCATAAATCCTAGAAAAAATACTTATATATGGAGAAATGTCCAAGACGTTAGTTGCAGAATTATTCAAATAGTGAAAAATTGGAAATAAATGTTCAACAATAGATAAATGAAATATGGTATATCCAAATGCTTATCAAAGAGAATAAGCTAGGGCTATAATTATCAAATAGGTAGGTGTCAGAAACATGATGTCGAGTTAAAATTTTTCCAGAGTGATGCTGACATCATGCTACCATTAAAAAAATTTAAACTCATACAAGAACAATTCTATATATTGTTCATTGATAGGATTGCATGTAAGGAAAAGTTTAAAAACACACTGAATAAATTTTAGTTTAACCATAGTGGTTGATTTGGGGCAGTTGGGAATATTCAAAGAACACTTTAATTTTATCTGTAATTATTTAATCCTATTTTAAAAAAAAGACAGACTAAATATGGCAAAATATTGACAAGTGTTTATTTTGGGTATGGAAAGTTGGAGTCTTTGTTATATTATTTTCTATAATCTTAGTGTATCTGTCTATCTCTTTGTATCTCTGTCTCTGTCTTTCTACGTGTGTATACACACATGCACACACACAGATGTATACAGATATATAGATACACATATACATATTTTTTCTTTTATGAAATATATATATTTATTTTCTCAAAATCAAAGTGAGATTTAACATGTAAAACCAAGTAAAGTCGGTTTTACAAACTGAATCCAAACCAGGTCAATTATTAGCCACACTATTACACAGATATGTCTAAAATAATTTTAGCTTAGATTCTATAGTACCTATTGTAAAAATCAGTGCTAAATATTATTTGTAAGTACATGTCAGACAGTAACACGAGACTGTGTTCCTGCATAATTTGTCTATTTTTTGTGTCATTTACACCCTTAAATCCTTTACACTATAGAAAAACATGTGCGTTTGTTAAACCTTTGGCTATGATCATCTTGTGCTGACACACACTTCCAGAGATGAGGGAAGAACCCAGGAAAAGCAATAAAACAATGGCCTTGAGCCATAAGGACATAGTCTTTGTAAAAGAAATCCTTTGCTTTCAATATGTAACAGTCATTGGGTGGTGGCAGCTGAAAAATTTCCAACCAGTGGGAACACCTTCAGTTTAGGGGTGGCCACATACTCTCCTGGCTACTCACATCCCCAGAAAGGCTCAGCTTGATCAGAACTGATGTATTAGTGAGCCCCATCAAGTCTGCCCATGACTCTGGACAATTCTGAAATATCCTGGGTCATTGAGCTGGTTGTCTGCCACTGAGTACTTTCAGAAAGGCCCCCTTTACATCCTTGTTCCGGAGGCTATAGATGATGGGATTGAGGAAGGCAGAGACAACATTGTAGAACAGGGCCAGTTTCTTGTCCCGCTCTGGGTCATACCAGGAGCCAGGCCTCATGTACATGATCATGGCTGGCCCATAGAACATGGTGACTACAGTGACATGGGAAGCACATGTGGAGAAGGACTTGAGCCTCCCCTGGGATGAACGGATTCTCAAGATGGAGGCAAAGATATGGACATAAGAGGTCAGGATGAGGGAGAGTGGGACCAAAAGCAGGATGAAACCCAAGATGAAGTCCAACCAGTCGTTGAAGGATGTGTCTGCACAGGCCAGCTTCAGGACAGCAGGGACCTCACAGAAGAAATGGTTTATCTCATAGGAACCACAATAAGGCAGATGCATGGTGAAGACAGTGTAGATCAGGGCCCCAGATATGCTAATGGACCAACAGACTGTCACCATCTTGATGCAAATGGGACGGCTCATGAGTAAAGTATAGTGAAGGGGGAAGCAAATGGCCACATACCTGTCATAGGCCATAATGGCATAGAGGACACACTCAGCAATCCCCAGAACCAAGAAGATGAACATCTGGGCTACACAAGCTCCCCAAGAGATAGTCCTTCTTGGACACACCATATTAACCAACATCTGGGGCATGGTAGTAGTGACATAGCTCATGTCTACCACAGAGAGGATACTGAGAAAGAAGTACATGGGCGTGTGGAGGTGTGAATCCAGGTAGATCAGGGTGATGATGAGTCCATTGCCCAGAAGAGTGATGAGGTAGAGGAGGAGGAAGAAAGTGAACAGGACCATTCTGACCTGTGACTCACCGGAGAAGCCAAGGAGGATGAACTCGGACACAGAGCTGTGGTTCTGCATAGTCATCTGCTTGTTCAAGACAGACAGGACTCCCTGTTCCGTCCTTGGCCTTGGGGGAGGGAGGATGATGTTGACAGAAGCAGAGTCACACACACAACATCTTGCATAGTCGCTAGCACAGAACTAGTCAAAACTTTGTTGAGTTGGATGAAAAGGGACAGGAAGTTAGGAAAACTCTGGCACTGAAAAATAAGTCAGAAGACCTGGATTCATCGTAGGATGTCTGACTGCCCACATGCCTTTCTCTGGAAACCACCCTCACCCATAGCAGGCAAGGCATTAGGTAGCCGGGGATCCAGCAAACCCTGGCCACTGCCAAATTCCACCAAGGGTATATACTTGTTCCAGTCCAGAGGACAATTCTCTGCTAAGAATTTAAAATGATGACACTGAAAGTCTGTGTCAGTGGGCTGTGGGTGCCTCATGTACTTGTCAACCAGACGCGATATGATGGTAACTCAAAGTCACAGGGGAACTGAAGTTGTAGAGGGGAAAAGGAGAGGCCTTGCAGACATGATAAAAGAGCAGACATGTGGGAAGCGGAAAAGAGAGACCTCACAGTCCTGAGCAGCTGAGAGAGTGACTCTGCTTCCTGACCTGCTACACCCAGTTTCCCTGAGGCCTGTCTGAACTTTGTTTCTTGTCCTTGAGTATCTGTGGGATTTTCTATTGAATCCTTACAATTACCACCCACGACAACATTTTAAATCCAGTTCTTTCTGAATGTCTTGCAGTTGTCACTTACTCACGTGTGCAACCTTGGGCAAGTCCTTTAAATCCATTGGCCTCAGTTTCCCCATCTGTTAAATAGAGATGAAACATCTATGACACAGGGTAATGGCACGAGCATGTGAGATCCTGTATGTCAAAACATTTTGCAAAATATTAAACACTAGATAAGTAAAAGGGGTCAGTATAAGTGGAATGAGTCTGGAACTCATAAGATCGGGGGCTGGTCCTGACAGCACTGATTTTTCGTGTGATCTTTGGTAACTCCATACCCCTCTGCGAACTTCACAGCCCCATTTTTAAGTGAGGCTGTTGGACTTGAGCACCTCCAAAAGATGCTTCTGGCTTCCGGCTCTGCCGTTCTTTGATACGAGGGATACCAGGCTGGAGTCTTGCGATTGCATCAGGGCCATGAGCAACAAGCAGAGCTAAGCAGGCAGCTGAGCGAGATCGTGTCGGTCAGAGGTTCCTTCTGGGAGCTGGAGGCACGAGAACAGAGAATAGGAGAGTACAGAGAGCATAGGCTCGGGTGTCAGCACACCTGAGTCTTGTAGCCTCTTTAGCTACTTCTACGTCACTTAGCCTCTTGGAGTCCCATGTTCATCATTTGTAATGTCTCCTCCAGAGGGGAGATTGCATAAAATATACCCGGTATATTGAAACCGCTCAACAGATGGTAGCAATTTAGGCAATGGGCAGCTGAATGGGAAGGAAGAGCGGAGGGTGGGGGGAGGAGTGGTTGTGGCATTTTCAAGCTTCTGAGGTTCCAGAAGACAGGGCTGAAAATGCAATCATGAGGACTGGTTGTCACAGGGTGGTGGTGGAAGTCTGGGAGATGAAAACATTGTCTGAGGCTGTAGGGCAAAAGACGGTGGCGTGATATTTTTGTGCTGAGCTTTAGGTCATATCAATAATTGAATGAAGAATAATGTCCCAGATCAGCAATGTTTGAGAAGAGGAGAACTAGGGAACTCAGAGTCTGGGACATTGAGAGGAAAGACTTTCAGGAGATAAAGATTGGCCAACAGTGCGCCTGGCAAATCCTGAAGCCAGGATGATGAGGGCTGCTCACACTCTCCTTGCCACCAGTCCACATCCCAGACCTGGACTTTTTCAGTGCTCTCTTATTGACCTCCTTTCTTGGCCCATCCACCAGCAGATAATGTTTCATCTCTCATGCCCTTTCTCATGCCTCCTTAGGCTAGAATTTAGGTCTTTTCCCATCTGATTCTAACCAATTTTCAAGTCTGTGTGATTCACCAATACCTCAGTGAGATTTTGAGCCATGATGTTAGCCAAATATCAAAAGGATCCTGGTCTGAGCAGCCGGAGTGCCCTCCTCTCTCTGTCACAGATTTTTCAAGCCACCTGGCCTTCTCAGTATCTGTAGTATATACAGTGCAGATTTCACCACTCTTCCTTTGAGCTATATATCTGCTGGAAATCCTTCCATAATTCTTTCTGCCAACCTTCAAAGCTCAACTTGGTGTTTCCTCCTTTTTACCTAGCCAGCCCAGCCTTGTAGATTTTGTATTTTGTCTTCCCAGCCAGGCTGTAAACAGAGGCTGTCTCATTTAGATCTCTCCACAGGATCTAACAGGGATCCACAGACTGCTTTCTGGAACCCTGTTTCAGTGCTAATTTTCTCTGCTTTAAAACAAAATTCTGCTCTATCTTCCACCAATCTATTAAGTGGCAGGACTGGGCCTAAATCCTGGTTCTCTGGCTGCAATGCATGTCAGACTCTTAACTACTGTGATCTGCTGCCTCTCTCAAAGGCAGCTGTGAAGAGACAATTACACCAGTCCTTCACACTAGGAACATGCCATATTTATATCCACTTTCCTTTCTCTACCTGTCAATGCCTCCCTGTCCCTTCCCAGTGTCTGCAATTCTGGTAGAGAAGAAAAGAGCAGATGCCTCATCAGGGGCCCACTGGGGAGCCTCACAACACATTCTGGGTGTGGGGGTGGGAAGGTGCTCCTGAGAGAGACATGTACAAGTCTGGAAATGGCTATGAAAGTGCACTGGAGGTCCCACTTCTGTTCAGTGAGGGCAGGAGCCCCCTCCCCACATCCCCCAGTGAGTGGGCAGAGAAGACTAGCATGGGGCTCCTTTGTCCATTCTTGGGGATGTCCAGGGAAGGAAACTCCCACAATCCCTCCCTCACTTCCACATACAAATGACCAGTACCCCGTTCTTCTGTTCGAGTAGCCTCCTTCACTCCTGCAGCAGCGTCAGCCTAGTTTCTCCTGACCTCATGTGATGCAGGAGAAAGCAGCTCACCCCTCTCCTTAGTCTGGTGGCTCTACCAGGCATATCTGCACTTCTCTTAAGTGTGTTGGGTACAGAGCAGCCCTTTCAGCTGGTAGACCCAGGGATCATCTTCACATTAAAATGGAACTGGAGAGTGGATTTTCAATCCCTGATAAACCCTGAGGATTCCCCATCTATGCTGATAAAGGCAGCACAGAACCTCTGGGTGGATGAATGACACAGCCAGGAAGTTCAATGGCCCCAAGACATTTCAGGCTTGGCCCCTGGAGCTAGTGATCTGGGCATCCTTGTGAAGTTTTCATTTGGGGACTGAAATTTCTTCCCACTGAGACTTAGAGCCATGAGAAGTCCTATGGCTAGCTGCCACATTCCTGTGTGACATAGCAATAACATTAATAAGTGTTTCGTTTTTCTTTCAGAGTACTTTTTTTGTGTCCTCAAGCACTTTATTCAAGGCCACACACCTAGTAGAGGTAAAACTAAGGCTTGGCTATAGATGATATAAATGCTGCTAATACTTATTAGTGTCTTCATAACTACCATTTATTGAAACCTACTGTTATCTATGACCACAAACCTCATTGTGGTATAAGCACTACCAAACCTTCTACTAAAGCAATAGCTACCTACTATTGACTATTTACTCTTCTTGGCTGCTGCACTAGGCACTACACATAACATAATTAACCCTCACAACAAGGTCGGTAAGCCACTGATAGATCAGGAGACACAGAGAGTTTAGGAGAATTAAGTTGTTCATGCCGTGTAGCAGATACATTGTAAAGCCTGGATCTGAATATAGATCTGGTAGATTCCAAATCATCCTACTGCAGCACCTCTGTGACCAACATGCAATACCGGTTTACAGGGTGTGTACAGTCATGCTGTTGAGTGTCTATAAGGCTGGGTATAAGAGCCAGGTAGTCAAAGGCCATTACAGATATATAGTCTTCCACAGACCCACTTAGAGGACACTCTCCCCAACTCAGTACTCTCTCCTGCTAAAATTCCAAGAGAGAAAGGCAGGAGACTGCCTGAGCCTCGTTGACTGCTGGGGAGGAGCCTACCTCATGGGTGGGAGGCACCGACCAGCTATAAGAGTTGGTCCAGTCCAGCAAGGTAGAATTCAACTTCCGAAGGTCAAGTTCAGGGCAAGATGAAGGCCAGTTTGGGTACTAAGAGATTTAAGGCCAATGAGGAATACTTTTACCTTGGTAGAGGTCAGTGAGGAGGAATCCAGGTCAAGTGAAACTTAGGGATCAAATGGTATCTGTGTGCAGGAGTAGGACCAGGGACACTGAATGGGACCTGAGGGGCAGCACTGGATGAGTCCTGGTAATTGGGAAGGGTCCTAAACGAGCAAGTCATCTTAAAGGACAGTTTCTCAAGGCAAAGACCAAAAAAGTCTTGTTAGTACAACTGGAGCATGAAGTGAAACAAGCCAGCAGCTGAGCAGGACTGGATGCTGCCCCAGAGCGTGAGACTGTAACTGCTTAGTCCTCAGAGACAGCACATTCATCCAGGCAGTGCAGACTTTTAGGGCTCACAAGCATTAGCCACAGTACTTGGCCCCAACTCTAAGGAGACAGCAAGGGATTAGATTGGATGGAGTGATTTCGTATCTTAGTTTTCATGGAATAGTTTTGGTTTATTCCTGTTGAGGATCGATTAACTCCTGTAATTATTTTATTTTATTTATTTTTTGTTCATTCTCGAACTGTTTTTATTGAGGTGAAATTCACACAACATAAAATTGACCATTTTAAAGTGAACAGTTTGGTGCATTTAGTATTTTCACACTCAAAGTGTGTCTGAGTTTGGACGTTATGTGGTATCCTAGGTTAGGGGGCCGTGAGCCTGGAAGCTTCCTGATCTGAGGCAGCCCTACCCAGGGCACAGGCAGTAGGTGTTGCACAGTATAGTCATAGATTTGGGTATAATTTCTCTCCTGACTATTTGTCTGTTCTCTACACCCTTCCCTTCCCTAGAGTCAGGTTCTGAAACACCCAAAGACACAGAGATGGTGTTTGTTGTGCAACACAGGGAAAAAAAGCCACACAGATTGGAGGCTGAATGCTGACTCCACTACTTTCTCACCATGCGACATTGCCATATGGAGAATCGTTTTCCCCTTCTGAGCCTCATTTTCACCGTATTTAGAACAGAAAACAATGCTATGAGGGTTAAGAAGGTGTGTGTAAGGTGCTTAGCTCTTGTTCCGGTATCCAGAAAGAGCTCAGTCAGTGGCAGGTCCTGTCTTGACAGCAATAAGTGAGCAGAATTAAGGGTCAGCATAGTTCTTCTCCAGTGGAGGGCCAAGACACCCTGTAGCAGGGGCAGGAGCTCAGATGCCTGGATCCACAGTGGAAGGCTCCTGCCCAGGTCACACACATCTCAAGCAAGTGGGAGGGGACAGTACCTGTGTGGTAGCAATTTGGTTAGTAATGTGAACTTCACATGATTGTTCTGAGGAGTAAGTGAGATGAAGTATTTAACATAGTATGTGCTTAAGATATGGGAGAAATCATAGTTACGATCATTATCATCACCAGTTCTCTGAGGTCACACAGCTGGGAAGTGGTCCAGATGGGGCAAGAGCCCGACCTGTACCCCTCTGAAGCCTACTTCCATTCCAGCATACTTCTCACATCTCAGCTTAGTTTCTCTTCACTTAACGCTTGGCCATGGTTTATTAAGCTTTTATGTATCTATAGAAGGTTAGTATATGTAATATACATATAGTTGGATTTATTTTGTTACAATTTTATTAAGAATTTTTGCCTCTGTGTTCATGAGGGATAAGGGTCTGTAGTTTCCTTTTTTTTTTTTTTTTGGTAATATCTTTGGTTTCCACATCAGAGTGATGCTGGCCTCCCAGAATGATTTGGGAACTATTTTCACCTTCTAAAAGAGTTAGCTCAGACTTAGAAATATCTCTTCCTTAAAGAATTGGTAGAATTCATAAGCGAATCCATCTGGGTCTGGAGTTTTCTTTTGAAAAGGTTTTAAGTCCACATTCAGTGTCAAAATAGATATATCGCTATTCAGGTTACCTCTTTCTTTTTGAATGAGCTTTGGTCATTAACGTCCTTTAATAAGTTTGTCTATTTTATCTCAGTTATCTAATTTATTTGAATAAAGTTGTTCATAATATTCGTTTATTATCCTTTTAATATCTCGCCCATCCTCTTGTGGTTCCCTCACACACATGCGCTGATCAGTACTCATCTGAAGACTTGAGTGGACCTCCTGCAGACTTCCAGGCCTCTCTCTCTGTGTGCTCTAGTGCTTTGCTCTGTGAACTGTAGCCAACTTGGCCTCTGTCAGCACAGGCTGCTGTAACCGAATACTATAGACCGGGTGGTTTAAGCAACAAAAATTTATTTCCATGGTTCTGGAGGCTGAAAGTGCTTATCATATGATATTAAGTTTTGAAAAAAGTGGACTACTTAATCTGTTAGGATTTTCCTGCACAAAACAGAAAATCCAGCTAATAGTGTGTTAGCTATACAGGAATTAATTTATTTTATAGGACAAGCAGTCTCGAGGTAAGCAGCTACTTGTATTAGCTCACAGCTGGATAACGTTAATGAGAGAACCCCCGTCATTCTCTGAGCCTCTTTCTTGTTGTCTCAAGATGGCTTGCCCAATTCCAGGCATGACATCTGTATCCATGGGGAGAGAAAGGAGACTTGGGGGAAGGGGTCGTATCTCAGTCACTCTATCTATTTTGTTAGAAAAATAAATATTTTCACAAAAACTCTTTGCAACTCACAGGACAGGACTAGGTCACATGACTGCCCTTGCTGAACGAGATTTTGGGAAAAAGGAGAAATGAAAGTGTCCTTTGGGTTTGGATCATTCATGACATATTCAGTACCCCAAACAAATGTCAGTAAGAACATGGTTTATCGATAAAGAAGGGAGAAATAGATAATCACCCAGCTAGTACCTGCCACAATAAAATTGTGTAATATCAATGACGTGAGGGAAAAAAAGCCATTTTCATTTAGGTATAGAAGAAAGATAGAAACATAACTGAAATTTTCTTTGTCGTATGGAAGAAACTAGAGGGTAATTATTTTCTTCTTCCTACTTCTCTATCTTATGAATTTTTATTGATAAACATGGATTACTTTGCTCAGAAAACAGAGAATATTCAGTCAGGGATTTTCCTGGGTATCAAGGGATCTACAGTGGAATGGCCTTCAGACAGAGAATCAGGATTCTCTATTTCTCTCTCAGCCTCTACCACCTCGAAGCTCAGATAGAAGCCTCAGGAACTTAAGACGCCAAGAAAGGCTGAAGCCTACTTGGAGGATCAGAGAAAGCTGAGGAAGGGGCTTGCCACCACCTCTCACCCACTAGCAAAGTGCGTTGTGGGCACTTTGCAACCAGGCAGACCTAGATGGAGATCTCAGCTGCCTCGAATAGCTCTTTGACTTTGGACAAGTCATTTCACCTCTCTGAACGTCAGTGTCTTCATCTAAGCAGAAATAATGTGCTTCTTTCAGAGTTGTTTGAGATTTAAAAGAAATGATGTCTATGCCAGGCACACTGAAACGTTCAATAAATGTTGGTCCCTTTCCCTTTTCCTTCCCTATCCCTAGAATAATGTGTGTCCAGCAGAAGCCCCAGAAGAGCCCACTGCCCTCAAAAGTTGCTGCTCTTGGATCTAGATGTGTTAGCCAACCACCTCCCCTCCATATGTGACTCTGTCTTTTCCAGCCACAAGGCCTCATGGCTTCTTGCCTCTGGTCTGGCTTGCACTGGACCATGACACTGGGGCAAACACAGCCTGTGTGGCCAGACCAAACTGCCTTCAGGATCCTAGCTTCGCATAAGCTACTTAGGGCTCTGAGCTTCCATTTCTGTATCTGTGAAGTAGAAATGATAATGCTATAAGGATTTAGTATGCATCGAATGTCTGGCCTATAATGACTACTCAGAAAAAAAGAAAGCCCAATGGCAAGTATTATATTATGATGGAACACAGCTCCATTTCGCAGAGAGGAAGTTAAGCCTCTAGGAAGCTAAGTGACTTGGCCAGGTCACAGTGACCAAGTTTAATCAAAAATCCCTGGGTCTCCTGTGTACCCAGTCGCTATTCCAGAGATTGTTCTTTGGAGCCCTCAGCTGCTGAGGGGAAGGGCAGAAGTGGGAAGTGTCTGCTGGGGCTGCTATGGAGATGTTGGGCGGGGGGGTGGGGGCGGGCAGCATCCAGCTGGGGGAAATGGGCGGGATCAGGGTATAAGGGCTTATCAAGAGGAGGGCCTGTGACTCAGGCAGCCCCACATACATCCTCATAAGGAAAGGTAAGGCATACTGCATTGTAATGCAGACTGGGGATTCTGGAAGAGAGGAAAGAGTGTGGTTAGAGGGGGTAGGGAGTACGGAGTAGAGACAGATATGGGGCAGAAGGGTGCTGTAGAGAGCACATTATTGATGTCAGAAGGGACCGGTACTTACTTTTAGCTCAGTACAAGAAAGGCTTTTATGAAAGGCAGAGTCCAGGCTCCTAACCTGCCTTGAGAGGTAGTGAGTCCCCTGTCCCTGGGAATATGTGAACAGAAATTGGGGCATCCGTTGCCAGAGAGCCTGTAGAGACGATGTGTGCTCAGCCTCTGGTAGGGACTGGATTCTGTAAAATCACCTCCAGCCTCAGGGCTTGAATCTCTGAAGTTATCCAAAGCAGAACTATGGGGAGTCACTGAGGGCAGAGGGAGGGACCTGCAGCCCAGAGCGTATCAGAGCAAGACTCAGAATCTGCTTGCTCTGGGCTCAGGCCCCACCCTATCTTCAGCACAGCACTGGCCAGGGCAGGCTCAGACCCCTCCCAGACACAGGATCCAAGGAGGACCATGATCATCTTCCTTGGCTGGGAGGGAAGAACCAGGGTTGGGGGTGCCATGGGCTGGGGCAGGATCTTACTCTAAAGGCAGTGTCTTCCTGTGGTGCTTAGGGAGGCTACACGTTTCAGACATTCATGCAAAGTGTGCTCTGGCGAGAGAGTGGGTGAGTGAAGGTGGCAACCGCCCCAGCCCACACACCAGGGGTCCGTGAGGGCCAACATCTCCCCTGAGGGTCCTCTGTGTCTCCTTGTCTGTCCATCCGTACATTGATCTTTCCTGGTCTTCTATGTCTCTATTCTGCCCAGTCTGGATCTCTAGTCTGTGCCCTAGTCCAGGGGTCCCCAGCTCCCAGGCTACGAACTGGTACTGGCCCGTGGCCTGTTAGGAACTGGGCCACACAGCAGGAAGTGAGTGGCAGGCAAGCGAGCGAAGCTTCATCTATATTTGCAGCCTCTTCCCAGTGCTAGCATCACTGCCTCAGCTCCATCTTGGATCATCAGGCATTAGATTCTCATAGGAACACTGGTCCCTCATGCCAAAAAGGTTGAGGACTGCTGCCCTAGTTCATTCTTGCTGCTCATAGATGGAGAACTGCCACTTCAGACCCCTCTTTACACCTGCTCTATCTTCAGTCTCCTCACATCTCTAGATTCCTCCAGGCTCCCATGGTTCCCCAATCTACCCCAGCAGAGCCTAGCCCTCAGAGGAGGATACACCCTGGTTACCCTTGTGCCCCAGAGCCAGCACGCTCTCTTTTTCCCAGATAGTACTGAGGATTCCAGAAGCTGCTGGACATGACAAGATGGGGACATGGGGAAGGGCTAGCCCTGGCACCACCTGCCTGGTCTTTGACCTCCCATCAGGATGCCCATTCACCTTATGCGGCTCACCAGGAAGAAGGAGACCATGGTAATGGAGGGAAGAGGGGCCATGCAGGCTCAGGGAGGGCTGGCATGTGGTTGTGTCACTGTGTGCGTTGGGAGCACCGGTAGCCTGGCACTATTGCCTCCCCTCATCTCCTTGGCCTGGTCAGCTGCCTGCCCCAACTTCACTCGCTCCACTTTTTAGCCATGATTTCTGCTCCTCTTGCCCCCTTTAATTTCACCTTCTATCCTGGAGATGGTGAGAAATGAGAGACAAGTGAGTGAGTTGGTGGTGGGGGAAGATGGAGGACCTGTTTCCAGGCAGGTCAGTCCAACCGCATTCTTGTCAGAGATGCTCAGAGAGGCAGTGTCGCCTGATGGTTATGATCACACACTCTGGAGCTGGCTACAGCTGTGTCACTGGCCAACTTGTGTCACCACTTTCCTTATCTGTAAAATAGGTATAGAAATGATGCCCACCTCACAGGGTAGCTAGATTTAGGCCTCATGTTCAGCTTGCAAGCCTTCTGGTATAGCTTTTCCCGTTTTCTATGACAGGTTCTGATTGGAGGGTACCTATATTTATTGTTAAATCTTTCAACAATCACCCCAGTTATGGGGATAAAATAAAATCATGCATGTAAAGCACATGTCATAGTGTTTGGCACATAGTAAGTTATTATAACAATATATTATATTGTTAAAATAATGATATTAATTATTATATATTATTGTTAAAATTTTATATTATTTAAAATAATATTTTATATTATCATTATTTATTGGTCGGGACAGGCATTGACAGAAAGATTCATAACCTTCGGTGCCAACTCTCCCAGTCCTCCTCCCTCAACCAATTTGTGCCCTGATTTTTCCTGGGAACTCGTGACCTCCAGATACAGGTAATTTTCTCCAGATCTCTGCAAAACAGGAAGGAAAAGTATAGGGAAAGAGAAAATGTCTATTCTCTTCCCTTTCTCTCCTTTTTGAGGCTACCCAGGGTCTCCCAGGCTATAGATCACTAAGTGTTTATTGGGTCTTACTATGTGCCAAGCTCTGTATTAAGTAATGAAGTTACAATAGGAAACAATAAACAATTATGCACGGTGAAGCCGAGGGGCTCAGTGGGGATGTGTTTGACCTGTGAAATTTCCAAGTTAGCTCGGGCTTGCCTTGAGCTTAGACAAGGAGCTAACCAGAGTCCAAGGAGCTGATCAGTTTGTGGCCTAACGTTCTGGGTCCTAGTCTCAACTCTGACGAACTTTGTGGCCTGGGATCCGTCTCCTTCCTACATCCCCTCTCTGCACATGGCATCTTGGGCCACTGTGATGTTTTCTGTTTCAGTCCTTGTAGCAGCCGAAGATCACTCTAAAGTATCTGACCTGCTTTGGAAGCTGCTGACTAAAACTGAATCTGGCTTTAAGAAGTGAAGCCAAGGTATTGATCAAACTCTCTTAGACTTTTCCCTGTAGACAGGGGAGCCACTGAAGGATTGAAGGAGTAGCCCAGTCAGATTCTTGGTTTAGAAAGAGTGCTCTTAAGTCCAGTGCAGAGAATGGGCTAGACAAAGATCCAGCTGGAGGACTGAGATGAAACCCAGGTGAGAGAGATGCCAGTGTCTGAACTGGACAGTGGCAGTGAAATTGGAGAGGGTGTGGGTGAGAGGTACTTTGGAGGTGGTGGCAATGGAACCTGGGAACAGATAGATGTAGAGGGGTCAGAAAAGAGCTGAGGGAATTTTCCCAAGTTTCTGACTGGCATTACTCCATTGATCTTAGAGATGCCATCAATTACTGCGTGTGTGTGCGTGTGTGTGTGTGTGTGTTTTGTGTGTGTGTGTGCATGCACATCTATATCCATATATCCATATAATTCAATTAAACCCAGCATAAGATTCTTTGCCTTCATGATTTGCCTTTCTCTTCTGAGAATCAAGGCCAGAAAACATTTCAGTAAATTGAGGACTCAGATTAGTTGAGGTCTGGTTAGCTATGGTTTTGATGCACATGGGAAAACTTAGTCCTGCTGAAGAATAAATGAGATTCAGTTTCTCCCACATATTCTCTTTCTGAGTCATAGTTTCCCCATTTGTGAGATGGAAATAATGATCCCTATTCTTTACTTCTCACGGAGTCACCATGAGGCTTAAAGAGAGAATGAATGTCATGGTATTTTGTAAGGTACAGGGCAAAAGCTGAATTTTATATTTTTGGACCAAGTAGTGTCACAGAGGCCAGGCTTATCATAGCAGATAATGATGAGCCTTCACATGGGGTTTCTAGTTCTTAGCCCTGAGAGTCAGGCAATTTTTCCCCAGGTAAAAAGCATTTTACCCTCAGGAGTGACAGGGGAAGGATAATGGGGACCCAGGGGTTCAAGGAGCCTGAGTTTCTGTTTCAAGGTCTTGGTTGCAGAACAGCATACTTTGTGCATGTCACTGGTTTATAGACAGTTTGTTCCAGTTGCTCTCTGCTTCCCGCAGGTTAAACACACTTTAACATCAGACTCTTAAAGAGCAAGCCCATTCATTGGCTGTGTGTAAAAAAATTTAAGTTAGAAATGTCAGCACATTTTTTTGACCCTTGGCCCCAAAGTAGAATATTCTCACATCTTTGGAATTCTCTTCTCAGGAAGAATGTGGCCTGCAAGCTAGGTATTTTTATTCCTGTTTTAATGGTGAGGAAATTGAGGCATAAAAAGTGAGCTAACAGCTCAAGGTCACATAGCAGGTAAAGCCAGAGCCAGGATTCTAGCAAAACTCACTGTCTCTAAACTCTGTGCCTTTTCCATGCTGACATGTGGCTTCTCTCCCTTCAAGACCACTTAGCCCAAACACCATTATACTTTACGTAGAAACAGAATAACCTGGGGAGACAATGCAACCTACAAAAACCCTTTGGTAAAAGATAGGGATTTAATAAAAATAGTTATCTGCCAGCTACCTGATAGCTATTGGATAATGTTTGAGAAGGTCCTAGAAAGAACCTAGCATAGAGGTTCAAAATGTGTTCAGTCCTTTGGCCGAAGTCAAGAAACTATTGGATGTATTAAATGTAGAAACAAGTGAAGACTCATTCATGGTATTCCAAAGGAGAACAAGCAGATGGGAGAACAATTAAGTTGGGTCAGATAAAATTGTGTCAGGAAAGGAATAATACTGACAGCATCAAGATTGCTCCCATTCTGTAAGTACCGATGATGCACATGACATCTCGTCAGTAAGGCTGTCCTCTCTCTATTCCTCAGACAGAAACAGAGGCTAAAGGAGGTTAAGTTGAGAAAGAATGAAGAGTCAGTAAGATGCTAAAAAAGTGAATGAAATGCTGGCTTTTGTGGGTAGAAGCAACAGAAGGCAGGCATTTAAGAGGATGACTGGGCATTAAGTGTGATGGGGGCTACTTCTCAGGATGTTTGCTTATGTAGCTTGGACCTGAATCTCAGTCCTGTGTATGGAGAACCATCTGGAAATGCAGTTAACATTTATTATGTGTCTACCACATGTTAGGCCTTCTATGTGATGCTTTTCATGCCAAAATATCACTCGATCCTTGCAACAAACTTGTAACAAAGAGACAATTATTCTCAGTTTGTACTGGAAGAAGTAGCCTTAAAGGAGTAGGAGGTGGGGTAAAAGGCTTGCTCGAGGTCATTCAATCAGTGAATTATAGAGCCAGGACTTAACTCAGTGTTCCTTCTCACACACCATGGCATGAGATGGGGTGGGTAGGTAGTCAGAGAGCTGTCCTGGCCTGGGGCAAACTGAGGGTAAAATTAAAGTAAAAAGATAAATCGATGTCTTCAACAGGACCAAGTAGGTTCTTTCACTGTAATTTGACAAACTGTATAGAGTCTGTTCTCCAATATTTGTCTCTAAGCATCTGTCTGTCTTACTAAGAAGAAGGGGATGTTAAGAGGAAGTAGAGATGAGCTAGCTCAGTGCCTTCATTTCACAGTTGAGGAAACTGAGGCTGAGATGGGTAATTACTGCTGAGTCAGAGGCAAAGCCCGGACCACATGTGGAAACTTTTTCTTCTTCGTAAATTTCCTGAAAGTGGTGGCAGTGAACAAGAGCAGGTAAAATGGGCTATCATGTTGAGGGGGATCATGGTGTTTCATTGTAACTGAACACTGACCGCTACTCCAAC
This sequence comes from Pteropus medius, assembly GCF_902729225.1. Classification (NCBI taxonomy): domain Eukaryota; kingdom Metazoa; phylum Chordata; class Mammalia; order Chiroptera; family Pteropodidae; genus Pteropus; species Pteropus medius. The sequence continues at coordinate 67,566 of NW_024340701.1, read as the reverse complement.
ACCGTCAGCAGTTCTCACTCTGGTGCATAGCTTAGCTTGTCCTTGGTCTAAATCGGTACCTTTCTTTTACTTTTTTAAATTAATTAATTAATTAATTAATTAATTAATTATTTTTTATGGTGACATTGATTAACAAAATCCAATAAGTTTCAGCCATACATTTTAACAGTAAGGCATACATGTATTTACACTGGGTGTTCACCTCCCATAGTTAAATTTCTTTCTGTCACCACGTATTTGACCCCGTTTATCCCATCTACCTTCCTTCTCTCCCCTCCCCACTACCTTCTGGTAACCACTAGTCTATTGTCCATCTCCATGAGTCTCTCTTTGTTTGTCCTTTTCGTTTGTTGCTTTTAGGTTTATATCCCATATATAAGTGATATCATGTGGTTTTAAACTGTTTCTGTCTGGCTTATTTCGCTTAGTATGATTATCTTGAGATCTATCCATGTTGTCGCAAATGGCAGTATTTCATCTCTTTTATGGCTGAGTAATATTCCATTGTATATATGTACCACAGCTTCTTTAGCCGATCATCTATCATAGGGCACTTTGGTTGCTTCCATGTTCTGGCCACTGTGAATAGTGCTGCTATGAACATCGGTGTGCAAATATCTTTTTGGATATGAATTTTCAAGTCTTTGGGGGTGAATACCCAGTAGAGGGATTGCTGGACTATGTGGTAGATCAATTCTTAGTTTCTTGAGGAACCTCCATACTGTTTTCCATAGTGGCTGTAGCAATTTGCAGTCCCACCAGCAGTGTATGAGGGTCCCTTTTTCTCCTCATCCTCTCCAACATTTGTTATTACTTGTCCTGTTGATTATAACTATTCTCACAGGTGTGAGATGGTATCTCATTGTGGTTTTGATTTGCATTTCCCTAATAACTAGCGATACTGAGTATCTTTTCATATATTTGTTGGTCATTGTATGTCCTCTAGAGAGAAGTATCTGTTCAGGCCCTCTTCCCATTTTTTGATTGGACCATTTGTTTTTTGTTGTTATTAAGTTATATTAGTTCTTTATATATTTTGGATATTAGGCCCTTATCAGAGTGATGCTTGCAAATATATTTTCCCATTTGGATGGTTGTCTCTTTATCTTGTCGACGGTTTCTTTTCCTATGCAGAAGCTTTTTAGTTTGATGTAGTCCCATTCATTTATTTTAGCTTTTACTTCCATTGCCTTTGAGGTCAAATTCATAAAATCCTCTTTAAACCGAAGGTCCTTGAGTTTCATTCCTATGTTTTCTTCTGTGCATTTTATTGTTTCAGTTCTTATATTCAGGTCCTTAATCCATTTTGAGTTAATTTTGGTGTGTGGTAATAGTTTCATTCTTTTGCAGGTTTCCCAGCACCATTTCCAGTTTTTCCAGCACCATTTATTAAACTGGCTTTTATTTCTCCACTGTATGTTTGTGGCTTTTCTGTCAAAAATCATTTGCCCATATAAATATGGTTTACTTCTGGACTCTCGATTCTGTTCCACTGGTCCGTGTATCTGTTTTGCTGCCATTACCATGCCGTTTTGATTACTGTCGTTTTGTAGTATAATTTGAAGTGGGGCAGAGTGATACCTCCAGCCTTGTTCTTTTTTCTCAGGATGGCTTTGGCAATTCGAGTTTTTTTTTGTGCTTGCCTACAAATATGATTTTTTGTTCTATTTCTTTAAAAAATGCCGATGGGATTTTGATGGGGCTTGCATTAAATTTGTATAATGCTTTAGGTAATAAGGTCATTTTAACTATGTTGATTCTTCCAATCCAAGAACACGGAATATCTTTCCATTTCTTTGTATCTTCTTCGATTTCTTTTAATAGGGTCTTATAGTTTTCATTATATAGGTCCTTTACATTTCATTAGATTTATTCCTAGGTATTTTATTCTTTTTGTTGTAATTGCAAAAGAAATTATTTTTTCCACTTCTTTTTCTGACACTTCATTATTAGCGTATAGGAAAGCTATGGATTTTTGAACATTGATTTTGTATCCAGAAACTTTATTGTATTTGCTTATTGTTTCTAGTAGTGTTCTTGTGGAGTCTTTAGGGTTTTCTATAGAGAGACTCATATCATCCACAAATAGTGACTGTTTTACTTTTTCGTTTCCTATTTGGATGACTTTTATATCTTTCTCTTGTCTGATTGCACTTGCTAGGACCTCCAATGTTATATTGAATGACAGTGGTGATAGGGACAGCCTTGCCTTGTTCCTTGTTCCTTAGAGGGAAGGTTTTTAGTTTTTTCACCATTAAGTATAATGTTGGCTGAGAGTTTGTCATATGTGGCCTTTATTAAGTTAAGGTACTTTTTTTCTATACCAATTTTGTTAAGTGTTTTGATCATAAATGAGTGCTGTATCTTGTCGAAGGCTTTTTCTGCATCTATTGATATGATCATATGATTCTTATTTTTTAATTTGTTTATGTGGTGTATCACATTAATCGATTTGCATATATTGAACCATCCCTGTGCCTTTGGGATGAAGCCAACTTGATCGTGGCATATAATCTTTTTAATATGTTGCTGTATTCAGTTTGCTAGTATCTTATTTAGGATTTTTGCATCTGTGTTCGTGAGAGATATTGGTCTGTAGTTTGTTTTTTTGGATTATTTTTACCAGGTTTTGGTATCAGAGTAATAGTGGCGTCATACAATGAGTTGGGAAGTATTGCCTCTTCTTCGAATTTTTTGAAGAGTTTGAGGAGAATAGGTATTAAATCTTCTTTGAATGTTTGATAGAATTCACTGGTGAAGCCATCTGGTCCTGGACTTTTACTTTTTGGTAGGTTTTTGATGATTGTTTCAATTTCTCTACTGCTGTTCAGTCTATTTAGATTTTCCAGTTCTTCTTGATTCAGTCTAGGAAAGTTGTATTTTTCTAAGTACTGGTCTATTTCTTCTAGGTTATTTAATTTGGTGTTACATACTTTTTCATAGTATTCTTGTATGATCCGTTGTATGCCTGTGATATGAGTCATAATTTCGTCTCTTTCATCCATGATTTTATTTGTGTCCTTTTTCTTTTTTCTTTAGTGAATCTAGCCAGGGGTTTGTTAATCTTCTCAAAGAACCAGCTCCTTGTTGCATTTATTTTTTCTAGCGATTTTTCTGTTTTCAATTTCATTTATTTCTGCTCTAATATTGATTATTTCTTTCTTTCTGCTGACTTTAGGCTTCCTTTGTTCTTCCTTTTCTAGGTTTTTGAGATGAAGCATTAGGTTGTTTATTTGGGCTCATTGTTGTTTTTGGAGATAGGCCTGTAATGATATGAACTTTCCTCTTATGACTGCTTTTGCTGTGTCTCAAAAGTTTTGATATGTTGTACTATCATTATCATTCATTTCTATGTATCTCTTGATTGCTCTTTTTATTTCTTCTCTGTATGTTGTTTAACATCTTCAGTAGTATGTTGTTTAATCTCCATGTTTGTGGTTCTTCCTGCTTTCTTTTTACAGTTGATCTCTAGTTTCAAAGCATTATGATCAGAGAATATGGTTGGTATGATTTCAACCCTCTTATATTTGTTGAGGCTATCTCTGTGTCCCAGTATGTGGTCAATCCTTAAGAATGTTCCATGTGAACTGGAGAAGAATGTATAAGCAGCTGTTTTGAGATGGAAGGCTTTGTAAATGTCAGTTATGTCCTGTTGGTCTAATGTGTCATTTAAGGATGTTATTTCCTTATTGATTTTCTGTTTGGATGATCTGTCCATATCTCATAGTGGGGTGTTTAGGTCCCCTACTACAATAATGTTTTGGTCTGTTTCTCCCTGCAGTTCTGTTAGTAATTGCTTTATATATTTCAAGGCTCCCTGACTGGGAGCATAGATATTAATAAGTGTTATGTCTTTTTGGTTCATAATTCTCTTTATCATTATGAAATGTCCCTTAGTATCTTTCTTTACCTTTTTTATTTTGAAGTCTATTTCATCCAATATTAGTACTGCTACTCCCACTTTTCTCTGAATGCCATTTGTCTGAAATATCATCTTTCGCCCTTTCACTTTGAGTCTATATTTGTCTTTGGAGCTGCGATGTGTCACCTGGAGGCAGCATATGGTTAAGTTTTGTTTTTTGATCCATTCTGCAACTCTGTGCCTTTTTATTGGTGAGTTCAGTCCATTTACATTTACATTGTTTTCTTTATTTCGGTTGGCTTTTGTGGGTTTTCCCTCTGGTCCTTCTTGTTTTTATGTTATATACTTCAGTTCTGAATCTTTGGCGTGTGGTTACCATTATGAATATGAAAAGGATAGTTATATATATACAGTCGTCCGCCTTCTTCTGTGTGTGTCTTATCTCCATTCCCCTATGTGAATTTGGATCTTTGAATCCTCCCCTTTTCAGTCATTGTTATCTCAATTTGTCCCTATGTATGCTGAACGTTCATTTGCTATATCTTGCTATAGCAAATCTTTTCTTGCTCTTTAAGCTTCTAATGTCCTGTTCTTAGTAAAGGTTGCACTCCTCTGCTTCTATCAGCCTGCTAGTCACCTTACTCCTAATTATGTGGGCTTTTTTGTCATTTTGTTTTAGGTGAACTGACCCCTTTCAGTATTTTTTGTAATGCAGGCTTCGTAGTGGAGAATTCCCTCAATTTTTGCATGTCTGGAAAGGTCTATATTTCTCCTTCGTATCTAAAGGAGAGCTTAGCTGGATATATTATTCTAGGCTGGTAGTTCCCTTCATTTAATAGTTTAAATATTTGATTCCACTCCTTTTTGGCTTGTAAGATTTGTGCTGAGAAATCCAATGATAATCTACTGGGTTTTCCTTTATAGGTTACCATCTTCTTTTCCATGGCTGCCCTGAGAATTCTGTGTTTGTCATTGATTTTTGATAATTTTAATTCAATGTGTCTTGGTGAAGGCCTTTTTGGGTTGAGATAATTGGGTATTCTGTTGACTTCCTGAATTCCAAGCTCCAGCTCATTCTTTAGATTTGGGAAATTCTCATCAACTACTTGTCTGAAAATGCTTTCTAATCCCTGCTCTGTTTCCTCCTCTTCTACGATGCCTGTTATTCTTATGTTTCCTCTCTTGGTGGTATAAGCTAGTTCTTGTATTTCTCTTTCATTATTTTTTATTCCTTTGTTTCTCTCTTCTTTCTTCTGATTTATTTCTAAATTTCTGTGTTTGATATCACTTATCCTTTCCTCCATTTGGTTGACTCTATTTCCCAAGTTTGCTATTTCATTTTTCAACTCTTGCAGTGTGTTTTTTATCTCCAGAAGTTCTATTCGATACTTTTTGAAGGTTTCAGTCTCCTTGCTAAAGAACTCATTCCGCTCATCTAGTTGTTTTTTCGATTCCTGAAATTGTTAATATGGTTTTTTTTTGAATCTCATTGAATTTTTTTTAGAAGTACCATCCTGAATTCTCTGTCATTTAAGTTGCATATTTCTATGTCCGTGAGCTTATTTTCTGGAGATTTTTCTCTTTCTTTCTGAGATACCTTGTCACCTTGGTTGTTCATGGTGTTTAATGGACTATTTCTCTGCCTGAGCATTAATGGAAGTGTATTCTGCTTTTTTTCCAGAGGGAAGTTTTATTATAGAAAGGTCTCGAGCCTGGGGTAGTTCTTATACACAGATCCCACACTCAGACATGCTGGTGTGCAGTTTGTGTGTTTTTTTGTTGAGTTTTAGATGTTCAGCTTGTAGTTGTTTCAAGGGGAGAGATCTGGGGACGTCTCTCACTCAGCCATATTTCTGACATCACCACCTTTCTTTTTCATTGAGAGGTAGAACACAATGCAAGAGCCTAACCTGTCTTCTGTGAATGAATTCATCCTTCTGGGCTTCTCCTTTAGCCCCAGGACCACACCTCTGCTCTTCGCAGCCTTCTTGATGACATATCTATTGATTATTCTGGGCAACAGCCTAATCACCATCCTCATCTGCCTGGATTCGCACCTCCACACACCCATGTACTTCTTTATTTGCGTCCTTTCCATGTTGGATCTGGGATACACCACTACAACTGTGCCCCAGATGTTGGCACATCTGACCAGCCAAAAGAAGACTATCTCTTTCACCAGCTGTGTGGCCCAAATGTACATTTTCTTGGTGCTAGGCATCACCGAGTCTTGGCTCTTTGCCATCATGTCTATAGACAGATACGTGGCTATCTGCCACCCACTCAGATACAAGGTCATCATGAGCCCATGGCTATGTGGTGTTATGGTAATTTTCTGTGGACTCTGGGGTGTCATCTCTGCTCTTGTCTACACTGTCTTTGCCATGCGTCTGCCCTACTGTGGCCCCAACAAGATCAATCACTTCTTCTGTGAAGTCCCAGCAGTCCTAAAGCTGGCCTGTGCAGACACCTCAGTAAATGACCGCGTTGACTTCATTCTCGGCTTTAGTGTCATCGTCATTCCATTTTCCCTCATCTTTGTCATTTACATCAACATCTTCATGGCCATCTTGAGGATCCGTTCGGTCCAGGGGCGGCTGAAGGCTTTCTCCACCTGTGCCTCTCACATCACTGTAGTCACCATGTTCTGCATGCCAGCCATGGTTATGTACATGAAGCCTGGCTCAGAGGCCTCACCAGATGAAGACAAGAAGCTGGCCTTGTTCTACAATGTCATCTCTGCTTTCCTCAACCCTATCATATATAGCCTTCGGAACAAGGACGTGAAGAGGGCTCTCCTCAAGGTGACAGGCTGGAGTAGGGCCCCAGAATGAGGCCATGGAAAGAAAGCTGAGAGACAGGGAAACAAGACTCATGATGCACAATCAATGCCCTAAACACTCATTCACTTGACCCAGCAGCACCAGTACACACTTCCCCTCAGCCCCAATTTTAACTCTACACAGGTCCTTGGGAGACAGCCAATGATTTGCCTGACAGACTGACACTATGAAATGCCTTCCAGGCACATCAGTCTTTTAGTTCCCTTTTGTTCCAGAGTCTCAATGGTTAACAAAAGGAGTATCTGAGCCATTAAAACCTTTTATTGAGACAAAGGAAATGGGCTTTGGGGTGTGCTCTGTGGCTGAATCTTGAGAAAGGTTCATCACTCTCTGGAAAACTCATACATTGTATTAGGTTAGCTGGAGAGAAGGGCAAGGGTACTGACATGAAAGGATTCTTGGGGGGTGGGGAGAAGAAGAAATAAATGCCACTGCAGTAATTTACAAGAATTGTGTACTTGATTCAGAGGTGCAGATTGGAGACAAGTTGGGATGGCTTGAGACCAGGTGGGATCTGGCCCCACTGCCCTTCCCAGACTCATTTCAGGTAACTCTGTTCTTCCTTCTCTCACTCTGAGTAAACTGGACTCTGTCTTTGCCTCGAATGTGCCATACTCTTTCCATTGTTAAGGTTTCCACATATGCTATTCTTTCCCGTCTCACCCTTAACCCCACTCTGTTATGCTGTTAACTTCTCTTTGTCAGGTCTTGGCTTAAACTGCAGCTCCTCAAAGAAGACTTTCCTTGAGGTGGAAAGAAAATCAAGATATAAAATTGTATACATATAGTCAATCCAAGTTTATAAAATATGCATTCATTCATTTTTAAAAGCCAGAAAGCATATACTGTTGACTTTTGAATAATGGAGATGTTGGAGGCACCGATCTCTGTGCAGTCAAAAATCCATGCATAATTTTTCACTCCCCAAAAACTTAACTACTAAAAGCCTACTTTTGACCGGAAGCCTAACTGATAATATAAAGTCAATTAACACACATTTTGTATGTTATATATTGTATTCTTACAATAAAGTAAGCCAGAGAAAAGAAAATTTTATTAAGAAAATTATAAGGGAAATGCATTTACAGAATTGAAAAAAAAAAATCCAGGTATGAGTGGTCTTGTACAGTTCAACCTGTGTTGTTCATGGATCAACTGTATATTAACATGTTAATACTGGATATCTCTAGGTAGTAAGATTATAAGTGCTTCTTATTTTTGGTCATACTTTACTCTCTAAAATTTCTACAATCAGCGTATATTGTCTTTATAGTAGAAAGAAATAAAGATTGCTTGAAAAATATTTTGTCGTCCTGTCAGAGAAAATAAAGTTAGCCATGATATTGGTATTATTCATTCATCCAACATTCATGATGCTAACTGTGTGTCAGGCCTAATGCTAGGTACTGTGGATGCAGGTATGAGTAATCTAAGTCCCAGTCTAGTAGGAGAGAGACAAGTACTAAGACAAGGTTGCTATAAGGTACTAAACATGATGCTGGAAACAATCTCTGAAGTAGTGACAAAGAAGTGGGTCTGGCTTCACAGATGAGGCCATACTTCTGCTGGGTGTTGGAAGCATGAGTAAAAATTTGATAATTGGAGAAAATGGAAAGGAGCAAGAGTTGAGGGATTCTAGATAGAGGAGGCAGAATGTTGAAAGCCTAGAGCCATGAGGGTTTTGGAGAATGAGCAGAGAGGCTGGGACATAGGCCTAGGCAGAGGAGAGTAGATGTGACAGATAGGGTCTGGCATGTTGTGTTAAAGAACTTAGGTTCCCCCGCAACAACACACACACCCAGATAAGTATTTTGTAAGGATCCTTACCTGAAACTCTGGTCCAACAAAAAATTCTGTGATGAAAATATTCCTTGCCCAAATAAGCTCAGAAACATGTTACACCTCTTCAAACTTACTTCACAGTGTACAACAGGAGGGTAAAGACTCTGAGAAGTCTAATAGTAATAAGCAAATAGATAAATAAACAATTAAAAACAAGGCAAATACCTGTGCTAATTCTATTTAACACAATATTTCCCAAATTGTTGATTCACAGAACCCTTTCTTCCTGGAACACTTAGTAGCAAAAGAAACTAGTGTTTTCTAAAAAGGTACTGTGAGAAATGTTATGGTATGCATGGATGGATTTGAGGGGAGAAATACAGAAAAAGAAGTTACTAAAGTGTACCTCAGATGTCACCCCTCAGAGTTAACAATTCTTAATATCTTTGTGCATTGCTTTATGTCTGTATGCACCATTTGACATAATTGAGATGATATATAAATACTGTTCTACAGCCTTTCACCATGACCTATATGTTTCTTACACTGATATTTTCCATAATTTTATATCACTGTGTTTCAGTTTGTATATTTTCTTTTGACCTGATGTCTAGTTTATTAAATTTTCTATTCAATTGTGTTTAATCTGCTGTGAAATCCAAGAATAAATTCTTAATTTCAATTATTACATTTTTAATATTTCCAAAATATTTTAGAAATATTTCTAAAATAGTTCTAAAATTTCAATGTTGTTCTTTGTTTTGTTTCCAAAGTCTCTGCTGAAATTTTCTACCTTATTCTTTAATCTCAGTTATTTTGAAGTCCATATCTGATAGTTCCAGTATCTAGATTCCCTGTAGGTCTATTTCTATTGCCTCTTTTTTCTCTTAATTTTGAATAAATTTTTATTTATTTTTTTGTTTGCCAGGTAATTTTTGATTGAGTTCCAGACACTGTGTATATAAAACTTGTAGAACTAATTCAAGGCTCTGGATGAAGCTATATTTCTTCAGAGTAGATTTACTTTTGCTTCTGGCAGTCTGTTTGAACAGTAGGAAATCACTTTACACTATCAAGGATTGGGCTAACTCAAAGCTTAGCTCTAGCCTTTGTATTTATTGGTATTTTTATGATTGACCTGAGGGTCCCAAATTGAAAGTCTGTGATGTTTGCCAGGGCTCTCCTTAGACTGCTGTAAATCCAATTTTTTCCTTTTTATTTCATGAGCTCAGCTTCTCAGTCTCTCAGTGTGGCCTACTTTTTTTTACAGAATATCATGAGTGTTTCACCATATCATGAAAATCTCTAAAAATCATTTGCATTAGAACATATGACCAACCATCCTCCTATTTTCTTTGTCCGCATCCCACTCCTTGGTATTGGTATTATGATCATCTCTGTGCACAAATCATTAGCTGAATTTTTAACTTTTTGCAGATAGTGTTTTAGTCAATTTGGGATGTCATAACAGAATAAGATGCATTAGGTGGCCTAAGCAACAGAATTTTATTTCTCACAGTTCTGGAGTCTGGGAAGTCCAAGATCAAGGCACCAGAAGACCTAGTGACAGTACAATGCCTAGTTTGCAGATGTGGCTGTCT
>NW_024340701.1:0-56971 GCF_902729225.1 Pteropus medius | reverse complement strand
GGAATGAGAATTATCTCTCTTGTGTCTCTTCTTATAAGGTCACTAATCCCATTCATGAGGGTTCTATTCTCATGACCTAATGACCTCCTGGGTCCCACCTCCAAATATCACCGTGTCAGAAACTTAGGCTTCAACCTATGAATTGGGGGTGGGAGTGGACACAAGCGTGCAGTCCATAATAGATGCATTCATAGAAGGAGAACATTTTCATTGTTTCTGTACTTAGGGCCAAATTTTTTTCCATAAAAGGGATTGTGACATAAAAAAGTGATCTCTTCTGTACTTTAAAAGGTCATTCTGAGGCACATGGAGAATAGATAGAAGAGACCAGTTAACAGGCAAATTTTATAGTCCAAACAAGAAACGAGGGTTGGAGAAGAAAATTCAGAGTTCAGAGTTAAGCCAGAGGTAGAGTGGGCTAGAGATGGTTGCATTTAACACAGCAAGAGACCTGTTTTCTACTCAGAGCTCCTGGAAATCTTCATATTAGGTTTTTCTAGTTCAGTGGAGAATAGAACAAACTTTCACTATCTTCCTAGAAATGCTTCATTAAGGGCATCTGAAAGCAACCTGTGCTGTGTTCTGGGCATCTCAGATATGCACCACTGGCACTCCAGGTACAAGGAGCTCCCACTGTGACATGCTGGTCCATGCGGTCATGGTCCCAAAACTTAATGGCCATCCTTCTAGGACTTTCCAGATTTCTTACAGTAATCATTATGATGTATATAATAATGATCATTAATATTATGGAGCTTATATCATATATCATGCTCTGTGCTAAGAGCTTTGTATACATTAACTTAAAATTCAATTCTCACAACAGCCTTATGAAGGAAATTGGATTAGTAGTCTCTGGGCTCTGATAACATTGTTAATGTGCAAAAACTGATGGAACTAAAGTGAAAATTGGGCAATTTCATAATCATAGTGGCAATTGTAATACTTGTGTCATAGTATTTGATAGAATAATTTGACAAAAATTGTAAAAATATAGACAATATGAACAACAATGTCAATCCTCTTGATTTAATTGATATTTATTAACCATTATAGATAATAGTGATATTGAACAGTCACTCTGGTAATGTGTAGGATGGGTTGGATGGAATAAAAACTAGAACAAGAAAGACCAGGGAAGAAGCTTTTGTACTCCTTCAGTGAAAATGCTCATCTGGGTTGTTTTCCCCCACCCCTTTCTGTCTTGGATTTTGTATAGTCCTCCTGTTGTTTAAATACAGCTGCTACTTAACATAGCCACCAAGGGAGCTCTATATTTGCAAAAATAAGACAGTATAAACTTTAAATTATCTTAAAATTTTACATTACAATTGACTATTATTGCATTTCCACTTTTTTCAGCCTTCCTTGGTTCTCATTATCACCACATTACTTAGTTGTGACTCTAGATTCTGTTATGAGGTGGAGTACTTATTGAGAATTCACATTTAAAATAATAAATTCTCTGAATATTGGTGTCATTGAGCATCAGAACCTTAGATATTTGTGGTAAAGTGACTTTTTAGTTGTCCATTCTAACCTAACAACCAAAGCAGCGATAGTATCCCAGAATGATATGGCCTTATAGCTTATGCTTGAACACTAATAAAAATGAAGAACTTGCTATTTCACTCTCATTCTAATAGAATATTCCATTATTGGGCAGTGTTTATCACCATATATATATATATATTTTTTTTTTTTGTAAATTGAGCTTCATTTTGCCCTCCTCTGTCCCATAACTTTCACCAATTATTTCTAATTTTTTCCTTTGTGAACGAACATACAATATACATTTCCACCTTTTTGGGCATAACAACCTTTGAAATATTTTATGAGATCGCTAAAGTTCTTCATAAGTCTTCAAACTAAACTTTCTCAGTCTCTTCCACTTTTCCTTAAATAACATGGTTTCATAAGTCTTTTACTGATAATCTCTTCCTCTGTACATACAAACTCTAGTGGTCATTTTTTCTTTTAAATTGCAGGTACAAGAATTATAACTAGTGCTCTGGGCAGCCCTTGGGCTCTTTGCTTAATTCTGATAAATATCAGTTTTCTCAGTTGTAAGATGCAGTTAACAGTAGGTATTGACTTTGTGGTATTGTAGGATGATTGTGATTAATGTAAGTAAATGGTCTAGATTGGCCTCTGTTTATGAAGCCGTTGAGAGCTATGTAAATCCAAGGGAAAATTCCAGAACGAAGTCAACATAATGGCTAACTCCATAGGAAGCAAACTTCAGCACCAAGGACAGTTCCGCTATAAGTAATATCAGTAGCTCACTCCTTGGGAGCTCAGCTCAAACTCAGTCCGTTCATTTATCCAAAATTTATAATGCCTACCATATGCCAGGCATTGTGATATACAATGAACCCCAAAGGTTAAAAATTCCTGCATTCTCGTGAGGGAAACTGACGATTGGAAAAATTAAATAGTACATTAGAAGAGATAACTGCTATGAAGACAGATAAGACAGGAACAGGGGATATGGAGTGTGGGATATTTCAGTTTTAAACAGGATGCTCAGGAAAGGCTCAACTCTTTCCTGAGAAGATGACATTTGAGCAGATATTTGATGAGGTGAGGGTGTGAACTATAAAGATATCTGGGGAAAATAGTAAGTCGAAAGCTCTGAGGTAGAAGTATGCCTTGAATGAGGAACAACAAAGGGCTTCATGGCTGGAGTAGATAGAGTGAGAGATGAGAAGTAGGAGATAAGGCCAGAGAGGTGACAGGGGACCTTAGAGCCCTTATCAAGACGTTAGCTTTCTTCTGAGCACTAAAAGAAGTCACTTAGTGTTATGATAATAGGATTTGTGTAATTTTTAAATTATCTGACCTACATTGGAATGGGATCACTCTAGTTACTGTGCTAAGAATAGACTGTGGGGAAAGAGAATTGAAGCCATGAAACTAGTTAGGGAATATTTCAATATTCCTGGTAAAAGAAGATAATGACTTGTACCAGAGTAGTAATGGTATAGATAATGAGAAGTGATGTTTTTTGAGATATATCTTTTAAAGGGAACCAGCAATATTTGCATGTGGGGTGTGGGAGCAAGAGAAAAGTTAGGAAGACTTTGAAGATTCCATTTATTTATTTGTTTACAGTAAGGCATATATGAAGGTTCCTTTTGAGCCTTAGCCACATCAAAAGATGTCCTATCACTCTGCCATTAACCGAGCTGAGGAAGGCTGTGAGAGGAGTAGGTTTATAGGGAAATAGAAGTTAACTTTTAAGATGTTAATTTTATTTATTTATTTATTTATTATTTTTATTTTTTTAATGTTAATTTTAATATTTCTATTAGATACCTTAATGAAGATAGGTGACAAGTAGGCAATTAGGTGGATGAATTAAAAGAAGAGATCAAAGATGGAGATACATTCCAGATTTATCAGCATATACTAGTATTTAAAGCCTAGGTTGTATCCACAATTAGAGTGAGGATTCAACTCAGATCCTGCTAACTCCCATAATATTGTATACTGCCTCTAACATGAGTAATAATATAATAATATCATTTTTCCCATCCATCTGAGCCTGAGTCCTATCCATGGCTTTATGTGGTGTTATTTTAACCTAAATTGATAGCTATCTATCTTTCACTACCTCAGATATTGAAATTCTGACCCAAGGTTTTGGATCCTCTATGAAAAAAATCTGACAATTTGCTATGCTGTGTAATATGTACCTTCTGCCCTCTAAAAATTAAAGCGCGGGTATGTTTTCTCTCATTACATTACCTAAAGTGGGCTTATTTTGTGTTTGGCAACCTATTAAACCCTTCATGAAGTTTGATGGTTCAAGAGACACGTTTCAACTTAATGAGGTGATAAGAGTGTGGAACTTGGAGTTTGGGTCCTGACTCCATCACCTACTCTCTCTCTGGACTTCGATGGCTTATTTTATAAAATGAAAATAGTGACACTGACCTCAGCAGGTTGTCATAATAATCTAATGAGATCACATTTATTGATACATCTTTATGGAGTGCCATTTTATAAATGACTATTTCCTTCTTTGGGGTTTGGAAATGGTGCTTTTTATTAGCATTCTGTTGCAGTAATTTAGGGACCAGAAAAAGGCTTAAATATATCATTGATCTTCTGTGTCTTTGGAAAAGTCACCTCACTTCTCTGGGATTTAATTTCCATATCTATAAAATGTGTTTCATAATACTCATTATACCTAAATAATGATAACTTTATTGATCTCTTTCTGTATGGTATTCACTGTCTAAGTTCTTTATATGTAATTATTATTTTAATTCTTATAACAACTCTAGAGGTAGATATTATTAACTTTTTCATGTAGATAAAGAAACTGAACCATTAGTAACTACCAAGTAAAAATGATAGTAAGTACATTAAAGATAATGAGAAAAGAATCTAAGCATACCACTATAGAAAGTTATCAAACCACAAAGAAAAGAGCAAGAGAAGAAGAAATGAACAGAAGAATGACAAACTGCCAGAAAACAATGAACAAAGTGGCAATAAGTACATACTTATTTATAATTACTTTAAATGTAAATGGACTAAATTCTTCAATCAAAAGACAGAGTAGCTGAATGGATTTAAAAGAAATTAAAACAAGAAACACCTATATACTACCTACAAGAGACTGACTTCAGATGTAAGGACATACACAGACAGAAAGTAAAGGGATGGAAAAAGGTATTCCATGAAAAATGGAAATCAAAAGAAAGCTGTGGTAGCTACACTTATATCAAAAAAAATAAATTTTAAAACAAAGACTGTAATAAGAGACAAAGAGAGGCATTACATAATGATGAAGGGGTTGTTCCAACAAGAGGATATAACACGTTACAAGATACATACATACAAGACACACACACACACACACACACAATACACACACACATCAATAATACGTTAATTTCCAAGATTGGAAGCACTGAAGGGGATAAAAGGAACCGTTTGACTATGCAGATTCACTGCTTCCCCAAGGAGGCACAGCTCAGTGCCAAGACAGCCCTTCTCAGCTGGCGAATTCTCTCATGGGAGAAGTGAGAGCACATGACAGACCTTGACAGTATTATGTTAAGTGGAATAAGTTAGACAAATGGTGTGTAATCTCAGTTATATGTGGAATTGAAAAAGCCAGACTCATAGAACAGAGAGCAGAATGGTGGTTCCCTGGTGTTGGGGTGTGGGAGAAATGGAGAGATGTTGATCAAAGAGTACAAACTTCCAATTATAAGATGAATAACTCTGGAGATGTAAAATACAGCATGGTGACTATAGTTAACAATACTGTGTTGTACACTTGAAAATTACGAAGAATGTGATTTTAAATATTCTACACACATACACACACACACACATATACAAAGGTAATTATTGAAATGATACAGGTGTTAACTATCCCTATTGTGGCAATCATTTATAATATATACATGTTCCAAGTCATCATAATGAACATATCTTTCTGCGAAGCGCAAGTCAACCCATAACACTGGCTTACTCTGACCTTGAACTATCCCTAGGTTCCAGTCTAGTCATTTGGCCTTCAGGGTGCCAGTCTCAATAGCCCCTCCTCCTGAAGTTCTACCTTAGTCTTCCCATGGAGTCTCTTTCTTCTTTGTGTTCCCATAGCACTCTCTGTGCCTTTGTACATACAATTTCCTGTTAGAAATGCACTGCCTTTTATCCATTTGGTAAATTTGTAGTCATTATCCAGAGCTCAGTGCAAGGGTTCTCTTGAGAAATTATCATGTCCCTTCCCACAAGCAGAGCTAATCAGCCCTCCTCTCTCTGCACCTGGACATCTCCCAATACAGTATGTATCACGGTGTACTGATATGTTTTGACTCTTTCTCCTCAGTAGACCATGAGCCCTCTGGAGGGCACAGACAATGTGTCATTTTACCTGCATATAATGTGATAGCGTAATGTCAGTAAATGTTTGTTGAGTTGAATTGAACATATAATAAGAGAGGGAATGATGAAAAATTGATGGAAACGTTTAGAATGCCATACTAGTATCTACAGCATGTTCCACTAATCTCCCCATCCAGTGCTCATGGCAGATGTCTCCCACTGAGCCTTAGTACGTCTCAGAATCTGTCACAATCTAATGTTCTACACAGTGTTTGAAAACAAGCTGACTCTATTTGATGTCTCTGAGTGCTACTAATGACTCCGGTGATGGTGATTTCAAATCAAAGACATCTAATTCAGACAGCTCTCATAATATTATCCAAGGAGCTATCTCCTCCATCTATACTTAAGACTGATTCTGACCATAATTGTGAAGGACCTGCTGTATACTCTGCCCAATCAAATAAACAGAGGAAGGTGGCTGAGTGGTTGTGGCCCCTGATCACTCTGAGTCTAATTACAAAAATATATATATGTATGTAAGACAAAGAGAACAGATCAGCCATCCAACATACACTGGGGAGTAAGTTTGAGCATACATTACATGTATATTTTACCAAATTTACTGCATATTTAATCTGCATAATTTAATAAATTAAATAATTTACCATATTCAATCCCCACAACTACCCTATACCGTTATTGCTCCATTTCTCTGATGATGAAACTGAAGCACAAGGAGGCTACTATCTTGTCCAATAATACACCAGAAGTGGCAGAATCAGGATTTGATCTCAGGTCTTTCTACTGTTCAGAGTTTTGCTTCCATGTGAAATATTCATCAGCTGCTTTATCTTGAGTCAAATTCTGCTAAGGATCTTACAGATGCTTTAGGCATATTCCCTTCCTTACATAAGGTCACAGATTTTGGAATTTCAACAGGCGCAGTTCATGCCAGGACCCAACATGATGGAGACAGTGAAGTAGGGCATTCTGGCTGAGATCACAATAGAGTCCTTCCCTGACAATCTGCCTGGAAACGCCTATTCATTCTTTATGGTCCATAAAAGCCTTCCCTGGCATGCCTGCTTAGTCCTCACCCCTGTATTTCTCTGTCTATGCACTTATTCTAATTGATGTTCACACATAAGTCCCCTTGGACTGTGAGATGGAGTAGGTAGAGACCTTTAGGGAGTGGAGGAGAGGTCTGGTGGGTGTACAGGCCTTGAGTGCAAGCTGGGATGCTAAAATGCATGCTTAGGGCTGAGGAAGGCTGCTGGAGGCCTGGAGAATCCCACAGCACACAGGCTTATTAAGAAGTTGCCTGATTTGTCCTCCCTGAGGATCAAATATTAAATGGAAATCTAGCAGGCTCCTGGCTCATCCCTCACAGAGCCCAGTATCAGGTAAGGAAAGGAAGGGCACTAGCAGGGGCCTGAGCCATGCAGACCCACCCCTAGACATCCTCTGCCTGATGCTCCCCTACCTGTTCCTTTCTCTGTCCTACTGTGTTCCTCCATCTCCTTCCTATTCACATCAGATCCTCCAAGCCTAAGCATCTATACGTTCTGCTCCCTGACCTCTGTATCCGGTATTCATTGATTTCTCCATCTCTTTATATTTCTTCCTCTCTATTTGTCTTTTGACGGTGTTGCTCGGTTGAGGTGGGGAGAAAAGTGGATGGAAGTGAAAAATGTTGCTATGGAACTGAGGCAGTTGGCCTCCTTTTCAGCCCACCGAGGATATGGGAAAAGACACTGGTAGGAGAGATAAAGGTAGAGATGATAAGTCAGAAAAAGGGGTTAATTGAAGGTTCAGGGCAGTCTTTGAGCTAGAGGAAGACGCTGAAACTGGGAAAAGCTGTGATGCTCTTGTTGGAGAAGCAGAGTGAAGTAACCACCTTCAAAAGGGATAATAATGTCCTGGTATTCCTCTCTGGCACAGCTCTGGGCCATTACCTGGGATGGCTGCAAAGGAGGGTAATAGTGAGCTTGGAGCCCCACATTCATCTCTCCCTGGCCCTTCATCCCTCTTTCCTCTGAACTCTCCTCTTTTCTTCAATTCTGAGCTATATTCTAGTCACCAAGTATGTAGCAGGGACTGGGAGTGGGATGCCTATTGAGAGACTCCTGCAATGGTCCAGGCATCAAGTCTAGATGAAACTGGAAGAGAAGAGCATAGAGAGACGGCCAAGTCCTTAACTCTTCCAGATGTTGTGAACCAGAAATCCTCCTGCCCCACTGGCAATACTGGACAGAATGCATCCTAGATATTTTGTCTGATCCTCTCATGGTTCAGCAAGTTTACTACCACGTCTTGTTTGTCCATTTCTCTCCAGCTCCTACTACAGGGCCTGATAGCTAAGATGTCCTCAAATTCTCTTCCTCATGGTGTTGTTTATCAAATGGTCAGCAAAGACCATTTGTTGATCATTTGATAAATGTTGACCATCTCATAAGTGACACAATGAGAAAGAGGATTTGACGGTAACTAGAATTACTGAGTTCCAGCCCTGTGCTGGACTCAATGCTAGGTACTTCACACATATCATGTATTGCTTCTCATGGGATCTCTCCCTGGGAAATTGAGCGTCAAAGAGATTTCATTGCTCGAACAGGGCCAGAGTAGAAGTACTAATACTTGAATTCAAGTCCTCTGATTCCAAATTCCATGCTCTTGCACTAGAATACACCACATTCTATGGCATCACAGAATCAGCACTAATTGTGAAGAAATATATTAAATCCAAGAACAGTCTTAAACTGTGGCTTCCTGCCTATCATAAGTCTCAACTCCAGGAAAGAAAGGGACTCTAAAGGATAGATTACCATTGGAAGGAGCATTTCCACCAGGCTGAAAGGACTTAGAGATGCCAAATCTGTCTTTAAGCAAAAAAGACAGCTGTTATTCTGCCTCAATTATAGCTTTAGGGTCAAACACGAAGACCCTTTCCTTTAGTTATGGGTAAGGCCAGGAAAAGGCAGAGCAGTGAAAGACACCAACTAAAAGAAAATCAGATGTGAGGAAGCTTCTGGAAGGCCAAAAGATTCAAGAAACACAGACCTGGGTAAAACTTTCTAAATACTTTTAAGGTTTCTGGAGTTATAGATCTCCGCATATCTGAGTCACCCTGTCTATATAACTAGAGTAATCAGATGTTTAAAGCCTCAAAGGAAAGTGTTCTTACTGCTTGTCTCCAGATAAAAGGGAGGAGAGCTTCAAATCTTCATCGTCTCATTCTTCAGCCAGGACTAGGAGAAAAGAGCCCGCAAGCAATGCACTATGTGTTGGTAGCTCCTGAAGGGAAGGAAAGCAGATGGCTTTGCGGGAGCTGATAGACAGAATGAAATAAAACCATGGAGGTCTTGGAAAAAGATTTGGGGCTGAGAAACAGAAATTTCCATGAAAGTTTCCCTCCCGTCCTCAAATTTAGCTTCACCCCAAGTAGACCTCCATCTCTGAACTGATATTATTCCTAAGTAGGATCCAAATAACCACTGGCTTTCCCAGCAACTGAATGACTGTGTTACTTGAATATGAGGCTAAGCTGGGCCACTAGCAAGTCTATTTCTTTTTCTGTAGCTGAAGGAGAATGAAGTATTTTTCTTGGGAGAACCACAGCTCCGTGTCTGAGTTCGTCCTTCTGGGTTTCTCCAGAGATTCAAAAATTAATATAATCCTCTTCAACATCTTTCTCTTCCTCTATCTCTCTACACTTCTGGGCAATGGACTCATTGTCACCTTGATTCACCTGGACTCCCGCCTCCACACACCCATGTACTTTTTCCTCAGAGTCCTCTCCATGCTAGACATGAGTTATGTTACCACCACTGTGCCCCAGATGTTGGTGCATCTGGTCTGCCAGAAGAAAACTCTCTCCTATATTGGATGCGTGATGCAGATGTACATCCTTCTGGTGTTGGGCACCACTGAGGGCTGGTTGTTCTCTGTCATGGCCTATGATAGGTATTTAGCCATCTGCCACCTACTTAGGTCCAAGGTTATCATGAGCCCATGGCTGTGTGGGGCTATGGTGGTCTTTTGTGGATAGTGGGATGTCAGCTGTTTTCTAGTCTACATTGTCTTCACAATGCGCCCACCTTACTGTGGCCCCAATGAGATCAATCACTTCTTCTGTGAGGTTCCTGCTGTTCTAAAATTGGCCTGTGCAGACACATCCCTCAATGACCGAGTTGATTTCATTCTGGGCTTCATCCTTCTCCTGGTACCCCTTTCCTTCATTCTGACTTCTTATATTCGCATCTTTGCCACCATCTTGAGAATCCCTTCAAAGCAGGGTCGACTCAAGGCCTTCTCCACCTGTGCCTCCCACATCACCGTGGTAACCATGTTCTGTGGACCTGCCATGTTCATGTACATGAACCCTGGAGCCGATGCCTCCCCAGAGCGAGACAAGAAACTGGCTCTGTTCTACAATGTCATCTCTGCCTTTCTCAACCCCATCATCTATAGCCTCAGAAACAAAGATGTGAAGAGAGCTTTCCTCAAGTTAACAGGCTGGGGCAGGGTCTCTGAGTGAGGCCACGGGATGATGCTCATTATGGAAAGGAACATAAGACATAGATGGAAGCCCAAAGGTTGAAAATTTGGGTGGTAGCAACTAGAAATGGAATAGACAGAACAGAGCTGAAATCTCAGCCCCTTCATTAACTAAGTAGGGCTTAGGATATGGCTCCCTAAGCACACTGATCATGAGTTTTCTGAGCCTCAGTTTTTCTCTTTGGTAAAATGGAGAATATAATACATACTTTGAAGCGTCAGAGAGACTGTAACAGTTTTTGTCCAATAAGGAGATAGAAACTACTCAATAAGTTAAACAGGGGAGATATAATATAAAGAAATATTAACTATGATGAGAGTAACTATAAGACATAAGGAAACACTATGTGGTATCCAAGGGCCCAAGGGATAGTAGTCAAGTTAGGACAGACCTGGGAGGGATTCTGACCTCATTTGAGAAAGTGTGTTCCACGTGAAAGGCAGAAGATATCACTGGTTTGGCAAAGCCGGAGTTCCTCTGGAGTTGCGAACTATAGGCCACCTTCCAAAGTGTAGGTAAGGGAGCCAGCAATTAGCAAACAGTGGTGTTAACATACAGTTAGATGCTGGGTGCTAAT
Source organism: Pteropus medius (assembly GCF_902729225.1). NCBI lineage: Eukaryota > Metazoa > Chordata > Mammalia > Chiroptera > Pteropodidae > Pteropus > Pteropus medius. The sequence goes on along the minus strand of NW_024340701.1, from coordinate 45,983 downwards.
GGGACAGAACGCCTCCATAGTGCATATGTTTGCAGATGGAATAACTTCTCATTCTGTGACCCTGAAGACTACAGGTGCTGTATGCATGCTGGTAGAGGCTTGCTGCAAGTGCACAAGGTGGCTGCATGCAGAACACTCCAGGGCTTCTAGAGAGAATCAGGCAGGTGGCTGGCAGTGTGGAGCTCAGATTTCCACGATGAGAGGGCACCAGACTGAGATTCCAAGGTCATAGTATCTTCTGGGCCGCAAGTGGCCCAGCCTGGAAAATGCAGGGAACCTCATTCTTCCTGCAGTGTCCCTCCAGTGCCTTCTAAGAAGTTTAGCATCATGCTTATTTTAAAGGAGAAATATTTAAGGGAATTATGTTGTTTATTAGACAGCATAGATTGAAATCTGCATTTGGAACCAAGAGGTAATAAATGGTAACAGTTACAGTCCAGACTTTGGGCTAATCTGCTTCCATATGCATCCCTCTATGAACATTCAAACTCTTTTTCAACAAACAAAATGACTCTATATTTTTACCTAACAAGATACAACCACAATCTCACTGAATAGTCTGTTACCTGAAAACAATATTATAATGTTAGCATCCAATAACATGTCTATTCAATCTTTTAAATGGTGATAAAAAATAAGAGAATGATTATGTACAATAAATATGTGTAAATTCCAAGCACAGAGTTCTCCAGTTCTTTCCCTCGTTCTTCTTTGTCAGCTTTGGCACCATAATCAGCGACTTCCCCTCCAAACATCCTTAACCTGGAATTCTCCCTGAGAACACCACATCCCCTGCAGCCCTCTAAAAGAGTGATTCTTTCCTCTCACTCTGGAACTATGAGTCCCTGACATTCTCATCCCCAATGATCTTTGCTGCCATCTCCTTTCCAGTCACCTCAAGTCATACCCACAGTGGGGTCTGTCATCCCTAAAACTGTACCACTCCCATAAGAAGAACCCACACATTCCCACTGAACTTAGAGTGCATTTTCTTGTAGGGCTCTTCTTATGCGATCCTTATTATTACCACAATACCCTTATTCCAGGTCCATGGACAATGGAATCCTCTTTTGACTTGGGGCCTTTGTGCCTGCTGTCCCCTTTCCTGAAATGCCCTTCTCCTGGCTATTTGAATGGGTGATTCCTTCTCATCCTCAGGCATCTGCTAAATCTTCTTTTCTCACAAGAATCTACCTGTCAGCTCTCGATAAGTAGATTTCCCTGTTCCATTTTTCTCTATTATTTCCTCTGAATTCTGCAGCTTGGTTTTTCAATAATTAAACTTAATTTCTATTTTAGGCTGTTATTCCACTGGTGGGAGTAATAATTTAATCTTCTTGGGTTTTCCTCCTCCTCTCTCTAACTCCAACCTCCAGAGGGCTTACAAAGTACTAAGGTGTGCAGTGGTCGGTAGGAGTGGGTGAGATATAACCTGGTCTTCTGCATCTGACACCCACTGAGGGAACTTCACTGCGGTGAGGTCGTTGGTCACCACAGATCACTGGATTCTGGATTACAGTTTCATATCTGTAAATTTCTCCACATATCTCTCTTGGTTTCCATGGGGTCTCATACTGGCTGGGCCATAATGTATGCACAAGAAATGCTGAAACTAAATTGACTTATCCCCAAGATCCTTGGGCCACTGGGGCCTGGAGGAGAGCTGCATGTCTATGCTAACTCTGAAGTTCTCTGCCAGGATTCTTAGAGAACTCTATATGTCATTTAGATCTCTGGGAATAATGAGCCACTGCTATGTGTGCTGCCCATATGGTTTACAGATGGGCAACACACATGCAACAACTCTTATTTTTCTATAGTTTATTTATTCACCTTATGGTTTACAGAGGATTTACAGTTTATTGCAATTTCATGCACTCCACCTACCAGAATATAGAAGTTTGGAGACACAGAGTCAATTAAATTTAAAGTGCTCATTTTATAGAAGAATAAAGTAAGACCCAGATAAGAGAAGTAAATTGTCCCAAGTTACAATACTAGTTAGCAAACATGGGCTAGAACTCAAGTCACTTAATGTTAGGTTCCGTGTCCTTATACAATACAATGCAGAGTACTCTGTATTAGCTCCTTGGGCTGCATTGTTTCCATATACCGTTGGCTTAATTTTCAATGTTGTCTATAGATATCTATTGTTTACATGTATCACTTTGAGTGCCTACCTCACCTTGGTACTCTACTGTGTCCCTGTACTATATCACTTACAGTTACCATGTTTCATGTGGGTTACATATATTCTATTGGTTCCAGTGCCATTATGTTACATTACATTATCAACTTCATTATTTACTGCTCTTACTCTAGAGGGATTATTTATCCATAATTATTGCCATGTGACCTGCATTACTTTTCTCTAGGGAAAAAGATACTTCCTACTCTTTTGCCATTAGGCTTGACCATGTGACTTGCTTTTGCCAATAGGATGTGAACAAAGAGATGTTTGTCACTTCTGAGCAGAAACTTTAAGAGATATCATATATGTCAACTGTTATTCTTTTCCCTGTGTCCTAAGCATGGCATGTTTCAGATAGAACCTCTTCCTTCATGTTCAACCAAGAATCCAATGGCAGAAGGCCACAGGACACCTCCCACTGTCATGGAACATGAGCAGTAAAAAAACTTTTGCTGCTATAAGTCACTGCACCACAGTGTAGCAAGCTGACCAAGACAGCCACATTGGTTTTATGTGCCACATTTGTTCCTCTGACCAAGCACTATGTTGGTGCAAATGCACAATGTTGGTTTCATACACTATAAATGTTGTCCCCTTCTTCAGCAATGGACATTCTACCCCAGGCCTCTCCCAGCTCCCAATTCATGTGTGCATGCCACCCTGTCCCATCACTTTGAGAAAAGCCACTTTGATGTCCTTGTTCCTCAGACTATAGACCAAAGGGTTGAGCAGGACATTGAAGACATTGTAAAGGAGTGTAATATGCTTGTCTTGCTCAGGGGAAGAGCTGGAGTTGGGCCTCATGTAGATGTAGGTGACTGGAGTATAGAAGAGTGTGACCACAGTCAGGTGGGAAGCACAGGTGGAGAAAGCCTTGCAGCGACCTTGTGTGGACTTGATCTTGAGAATGGCCTGGCCAATGCGGATGTAAGAGGCAAAAATGAGGGAAAGTGGGACAACAAGCATGAGCACACTGATAACCTGGTCCACCATCTCAATGAGATGGGTATCCATGCAAGCCAAGCTTCGTACCGAGGGGCCTTCACATAAGTAGTGGTTGACCATGTTGGGTCCACAGTATGGCAGCCTCATGGTGAAGAAAGTATGGATCAGAGAGAAGAAGAAACCACAGGCCCCGGCCCCAGCTGCCAGGCGTGCACACAGGCCCCAGCTGAGGATGACAGTATAATGCAGTGGGTGACAGATGGCTATGTATCGGTCATAAGCCATGACTACAAATAAAATGCATTCAGTCAAGCCCAGGGCAACAAACACATACATCTGTAGCCAACAGCCAGCAAAGGAGATAGTCTGAGAATGAGCAAGAAGATGTACCAACATCTGGGGCATGGTGGTATTGATGTAGCTCATGTCCAACAGGGAGAGGATACAGAGGAAGAAGTACATAGGAGTATGAAGATGCATATTCAGGTAGATCAGGGTGACAATGAGCCCATTGCCCAGGATTGAGCTCAGGTAGAGAAGAAGAAAGGCGATGAAGAGGAGGATCCTTTTGGACAAGGGGTCACTGGAGAAGCCAAGCAGGATAAATTCGGAAACCCAGCTTTGGTTCTGCCTTAGAGGCATCCACATGGTGGGGCCTGTAAGAGAATCATACTCATTTAAGTACCATGTAAAGTACAGTCATTTAGCAAGAATGTCGGCCCTGGAGGCAGATAGGCTAGGGTTTTAATTCTGGCCGCACTTCTCATTTGCTGTCTTGAACAAGTTACTTAATCTCTCTGAGCCTCAATTTCCTCATCTGTAAAATATGGCTAATAATATTCATCTCTCACATTTTTCAAAAGGAGTAGAGGCAATGTATATGAAGCATCTAACACAATGCCTTAAAACAATAACTTTAAACTGATCATATACAATCTCCCCAGTCTTACTCCACACCGCTCAGTGGACAAACTGGTTACTCAAGTATCTAGCAACGATCAATTTACACCATATCTGTTCTAGTCCCCAAACCTTTGGAAATGAAGTTCCCATCTGCCTTAGAGACCACGTGTCTGGATGCGCTGCAAGCCTCTCCTCATCCTATGAACATTTCTCCTTTGTCAATTGACAATGTGAGGCTTTGCCAATAGAGGGTGCTAGTCGGGCACCGTGATGTGACAGCAGGAAGTTACTTCAAACAGAAAACAGGTAGATCAAATAGAAAATGAGTGGAAAGATGGTAAATATGAACTTTAGTATGTAGATAATTACTTTAAATGCAAATGGCTAAATATTTTAGTAAATGGCATGTTTTCGAACTGCTTGAAAGAAACTCTACATATTGTATACAAGAAACGTACGTAAATCATTTTGCAACATATAAATATATCACCTTCAACTTATACAATGTTATACCAGTTATGTCTCCAGTAAAGCTTGTAGAAAAAAAGAAATATACTTTAATATACAGACATAGACACATTAGGAAGAAAGAATGGAAGAAAATATACCACACAAATACTAAACAAAGGAAACATGTTTTAGCTTCATAAAACATTTTTCAAAATTGAGTATATGCTGCATCATACATGTAAGCTCAAAAAAAATCTAAAGAATGAAAATAATTTAGAATATATTCTCTGATTACTGTAAAACTGGCTAGAAATCAATTTCAAAATAAATATACTGGGGAAGTACTGAGTTTATAAATAAATAACTGAGTTTTATTTTCAGAAATGTTTTTTGACAAATGATGAAGCATGCACTAAATATAATTTTTCTTTTATGCTAGAGAGATAACACTTAAGTAGCTTGATTATTTTTTCCCGACTCTGACTAAACACCAGAATGAAAGAAATGTGGCAGACATTACAAGAAGGAAAACTTAGAAACAAACTCCTCTCATAAGTATTGTGGCAAAACTCCTGAACAGTATATTAGCCAATTGAATTCAGCAACATTAAAAGGAAAATATATCAACAATCGAACTGTGTTTATTATAAGAATTCAAATTTGATTTGGCATTTGAGAAGCTAACAATGTAATTCATCTTGTTAATGGAAGGAGGGGAAAAAGTATATAATCAACAGATAAGAAGGAGCATTTGTAAATGTCAACAATCAATTAAGATTAGAAATAAACCCCTTCACAAACTAGGAATAGAAGGGTTCCTTCTTAATGTGATAAATATTATCTCCAGTAAAAGAAGTAACCCACAGCAAATGTCATACTGAATGATGAAGTATTGATAACTTACTCCCTAGCATTAGAAGTGCAACAAAAATGTTCACCATAACCATTTCCAATAACTGTTGTACTGGTGAAATCAGTCAAGGAAAAGAAATGAAAGACCAAAGGATTGGAAAGGAAGAAAGAACTGTCATTTTCTGCAGACCACATAATTGTGTAAGTCGAAAATCTAAAAGAACTCAAAGACAAACTGAAATTAACATGCAAACATACAAAAATCCAATGGATTTATCTATACTAGCAACCAGAAAATAATTGGTAAGATTTTTAAAAAACAAATATGTAGTAATAGATCTCATGAAATATGTGCAGGAAAACATGATTTAGAGAAATTAGAAAGACCTAAGTAAGTGGAGGAATATGTCATGTTCATAGTTGGACAATTCAACATTATAAAGATAGAAATTTGATTTAAGGTTCAAAGCAATCCCAGTCAAAACCCCAGAAGGTTTTTCCTTCTTATAGAAATTAACAACCTGGTTATAAACTTTATATGGAAAACTGGAAGAATCTTGAAGAAAAAATACAAAGCTTACCAGAAACTAAGACTTACTATAAAGCTATACTATGTAGTGAGCATGAAAGTGACAGAAAAACAAACAGATCGATCAAGCAGAATAAAGTCCAGAACTGACCCATGAATGTACAGCCACCAGATTTATGACAAAGTTGATCCCATAATGCAAACAGGAAAGGGTAGTCTTTTTAATAAATTTTGCTGGATTATATGGACATTCACACAGAAAAAACTTTGAATCCTACCTCACATGGTACACAAAAAGCAATTTCAGATGTATTGTAGACTTAAATGCTAAAGGTAAAACAATACATTTTTTGGACCCAAACACAGAAAAATATCTACATTACCATGCAGTGCACTGAGATTTCTGAAACCAGACACAGAAAGCACAAATCATAGAGAAAAAAGATGAAACGTGTTACAATAAAATGACGAATTTAAAAGGTTTATATCCATAATAAAAACTCCTAGCATTAACAACAAAAGGGTACTCAATAGTAAGATCACCTAAATTGCCATTAATGAAGTGAAATGGTGATCGACATCATTAGTCATCCAGGAATTGCAAACTAAGACCTCAATGTAACCTCATTACATACCCACCAGAAGAGTTAAATGAAAAACACCTAGTGTTGGTTAGAGTAACCAGAACTTCCTTATACTGCTGATGGAAGAGTAAATTTGTACATTCCCTCTGGAAAATGTTTGGTGGTATCTCCTAAAAGTGAACATATGATGCATACTATATTACCCAGGAATTTTCTTCCTAAACTAATCCCCACATATTTATATATACATACAGATGTTCAAAAAAAGATATGCACAAAAATGTTCAAAACACTGGTCAAAATAACCTCGAATAAGGAAATACACAAGTTTCAATCAACAGCATAATGGATAAAAACATTGTGGTAGGTTCATATGGAGGTTACCTTTGGTGAGAGTAGAGACTCAAAGGACATTTCAAGCCATTCTCAGTCTTCATTAAGTCTGCCCCACCCCCCTCACCTGACCGATCGACCACACACATATCCCTCGGAGCCACCCCTTCATTTGCCCTGGATCAGAAGCCCATCATTTCTCATCTGCATTCATACATCAATACCTCCCTGGTCTCCTGGCCTCTGGTCTCTTCTCTCAATGCATCATCCATAGGAACTACCTTAAGTGGTTGTTCAAAATACAACACTGCTTCCGTCTGTCTCGTGCTTAAAACCCTTTAAGAGTTCCCAATGCCTCATCACTCTAGACAGATACACGGAGCCCTTTCTAAATGATCTGTCCCCTGCAGACTTCTTCAGCCTCAGCACCCACTCTCTTCCCATCCCATGTCTACCCATACAAGCATAATCGCCAAACAAGTAGGCTCAGTCTCTACCACTCTCACACCTTCAGGCCTTTGCCTAGCTCTTCAGTACGAAAGAGTACCACCAGCTGTATCCCTGCTGCCCACACATACTCTGTTGCATGTCCAATCCTTATGCCCGCGTTATGACTCAATTCCAGGTATCATCCCACCAGGAAGCCTTCTTATCCCACCATCTCCTACTCCCAAACCTTGATTAGACGCTTTCGCTATTCCTCACAGCTGCCTGTGCTTACTGGTAAGTTATAATCTTAGTAATCCTAGAGGGTTGTGATATAAAGTTTGAGATCTACTATTCAGGAAAAACTTCTCCCTCTTCTATTAGTTCCAGCTCTTTGAGCTGGCATATTTGTAATAAAGCATGGATATACGTGTGAGTTTATAATCTCCCTTTCAATAATAATAAGAATAAGAATACTTAATATTTAATGAGCAATTTCTGTATGCCAGGCAACATCACATTAACTTTATCTCATCCTCAGTTAAGTATTAGCACCTCCACTTTACAGATAAAAAACTAAGGCACAGAATGAATAAGTGATTAGTCCCAAATTATATGGTTAGTGTGGTAGACCTGGGATTTGAACTGAAGCAGTCTGGCTCAGATCCAACTCTTTTTTTTTTATTATTTTTAGAGGTTAATATAATTATATAAGTTTCAAATGTACAGTTCAATTATATATCATATGTATATTGCATTGTATGTTCAATAATTATCTTTGCCTGCTTCCAGCAAACAGGCTCTAAGTGGAAAGGGTAAAGAATGCAAACATCCCCATCTGCACATCAATTTGATCTTCTTGAGATTTGACATGAAATACTATAATATCATAGTCTAGGAGGTATGGCTACAGGACAAGACATGATCAGAATCTTCCTAGGAGAAAGGGCTAATGTGGCAGCTACAAACTATTTCTCAATATAAGTTTTCCTCCATTAGCTCCCGTCACTTGGATGTAAGAAGCTGTGGAATTGCGCTTGAAGCAGAGGAAATTAATGGAAGGAGACTTGGAAATTATTATCATTCTGGAGCTTAGTAAATCTTTATAACAGCCTCCGTCTGAGTTAAACTTGATTTCCATGAGATGGGGGACTTCATTTAGTTAAAAAAAAAAAAGCCTTCTAAGACTGTCTATCAAGCATTCTCTGTCTTAATTTACAATATCTCAGGTCTCTAGAGAACATAGGCAGTGGGTCCTGATCATAGTAAGCCCTGTCATTGTTGATGGCTTTTCCCAGAATAACCATCACTGTTCTTTCATGGAGATCCTTAAACTCAGGAATTCTATTATTCTCTTCTCTGTTTCTAGAGCCTAGAACATCGCTTGACATAGAAGAACCATCAACAAATATTAATTAAATAAATAAATGAAAAAAATAAGGAAGTCTACAAAGAAAGAAAGAATAGGAGGGGACAGAGTTATGAAGGAGCAAGGAAAAAATCCTGGGAAGGTGGGTAGGGGAATGGAGAGATACTGAGGTATAGACACAGATAAGATCTGGATGACATGGCTACTTCTGACCTCTAGTCTCCGCAGATGCCAGGATCTTGTGCACGGCCCCAAGCCCAGCAATAATCTCACCCCTCGGGTATCTGCAGAAATAAGTCATGGAGAGGCTGTCACTTGCTCTTACGGGAAAGAGACTGAACGGGAAGCCCTGTGGGCAACTGAGTCCAGGGAGCTGGTATTCCAGGCAACCTAGTCTCCAGAAAAACCCTATGTTTCTGAGAGGTTGGAGGCAGAAGCATCTGCCTTCTCTGCATTGTGCAGCTGTCTGCACTTGGCCAGGCCTGCCCTGGCTCCTGAAGGCCTTGCCTCGCAGGTCCTAGAGCCCAGATAGAGGGAGCCTCGGCCATGCCAAGCTTCTCCCAGTGGGCCAAGCTGCTGATGCCTTATGGTCCTGCCTCCTCATCAGACTATCCTAGGAGAGCTGGGGAAGGGCCATCCCTCTGCCTCCTGACACTATCCCCAGTGGGGATGCCAAGATGGAATTCCCTGAATGTTGTCAACAAGAACTCTACAAGGCAGCGGCCTTTAGGGACAGAGCAGGAACAAGCTACACACTTGTCTATTTCCTATTCCAGCCTTCTGGGAAATATAACTAGTCCAGGGGAGAGGGGTTTGGCACCTGGTCACCTTGTAGAAGTGTCAAGAACTGAAGGCGTCATTCTGATTCCCCTTCTACCTGCAAATCTCCTGTGCACTGACTTGTCAATTGGAGTCACATCCTTCTTCCGTACTAAACTACTTTGGGCAAGTCAAAATCCTCCTCCATTCCCCACCTGTACAATACCTTGGATAAGTTGCTCAGCCCCTCTGATGATAATTAAGAAGTGACCATGGAGCATCTACCCTATACCAAGTCTTGGACGAGATCCTGGCAAACAGCATCTGGAAAGGATGTAGAATCAACACTGTGTTTCATGCAAGGAAGTTGAGGCCCAGTGTAGTGAGGAACTTGGCCAAGGGATCACCTCTTCTAAGTGCAGAGCCAGAATTTGAACCAGGACTTAGTAAGGTTTAGTTCCTGTTCTTTTAAACCTGCTGTTATTCTGCCTCGGTTTTCTCCTCTATAAAATGATAATATATATTAATCTCTTAATAACCCCAACCTTCTGGAGGTGCTGGGAGAGTTAAATGAGATAATAGTTGAAATTCTCATCCTGGCCATGCCTTCTATGACTGTGAGTACCAGTGTCTGCCTTCTGTCTGGACCTGGGTTCCCTATCTATTCAGAAAGAGAAGATTGGGCTCTAAGGTCCCTACTAGTCGGCCATAGGTCACCAGGCTCAATTGTTGACATGTCAGAATTGTTGTGAGGTAGTTGTTAAACAAGATCATTATTAAAGTTAAATTATATAAACTAAAATTAAATGAATTATATTACAAAATGATCAATGAACCCTGAAGGCATTATAGTAAGTGAAATAAGCCAAATAGAAAAAGACAAATACTGTATGATATCACTTACATGTGGAATCTAAAAACATTGAACTCATTATTTCTATCCCCACGTAGGGGATAGACATATCACATGCCTGCTCATCAGGTCCAAGCAGCATAATGTCATTAATGTAATGGATCAATATGATGCCTTGTGGAGGTGAAAGAAAATCAAGATTCCTGAGGACTAAATTCTGACATAGGCTTGGAGTAGAGATATATTCCTGAAAGAGAATAGGGAATAATGTATTACTGGCCTTGACAGGTGAGCAAAAACTATTTCTTGGAGTCCTTACTAAGAGGTATTAAGAAAAAAGTATTTGCCAGGTCAATGGCTATGTACCAGTTGCCAAAGAATTTGTCTATTTGCTCAAGCATCGAAACCACATCTGGAAATGCAGTTGCAATTGGAGTCGCCACCTTGTTAAGCTTACAATAATCTGCTGTCATTCTCCAAAATCCATCTGTTTTCTGCATAGGCATAATAGGTGAGTTAAATGGAGATGTGGTAAAACCATCGCCCCTGCATCCTTCCAGTGGCACTAATCTGCAATCCCTCCAGGAATGTGGTACTGTTTTTGGTTTACTACATTTATAATTAGAGGTAGTTCTAATGGCATCTACTTGACCTTTCCTACCATGATAGCCCTCATTTCATAGGTCAGGGGTCCAATGTGGGGATTCTTTCAGTTTCCGAATGCATCTATTCCAATTATGCATTCCAGAACTAGGGAAATAACCACAGGAGGGGCGCAAGGAACTACTTGCACCAACTGTGAGCCAGATCTGAGCTAAAACCCCATTGATCACCTAACCTCCACGAGCCTGTATTCTAACTGGTAGACCAAGTGACATTTTGGGTGTTTGGGAATTAGTGTCAGTTCAAAGCCAGTGTCCAGTAATGCCTGAAAATCTGATTGTGTCTTTTTCCTTAGGGCACAGTCATTCTAGTAGAATCCCCATATCCACTTTTTACTTGGTGACACAATCTTAATTCTGTTAAAGTTCACTCTCAACACGGGCATGTGCGCAGGAAATTGACCTCCTTCCTTACCCCCAGTGTGAATCCTGATTGGTCAAAGGCTAGAGGTGGCATTCCTCTTGCCACCAGTTGGTTTTGACAGGCATGTGACCTGCTTTTGAACAATCAGACTTGTGGGAAGTCTGCTGGGAGTTCTTTACTTAAAAAAGAGACACATGAGGTGAAAAAAAACGACTTAGATGAGAGAGGGTCTATTCATCCCTCTGGTGACCAAATCAAAGAGCAAACAGCAAGGAAAAATTACCTGGGATCTAGATGAACAAGCCATACAACTAGGGAGAAATCTAAGAAATCACTCTGCAACTGCAGAAGGTAGGATGTAGTGAGAACACGAGGCTACCCAGTCACCGGCAGATACCTCTTAAAGGGGCCGAGTCCATGAGCGGACTTTGTCGGTGAAGTACCTGCTCGCTCTGAGCACCAGTGCCGATTTGGCTGCATGCAGGGGGCACCGGGGACTTACAGGAAGACATGTCAGAGTTAGGGCCAAGGCGAGACTTGCTCTGTACAGAAGTGCTGGCGCCATCCATTGTTCCTCTGTTGAGCCCTCCTCTCTCCCAGTGCGCAGACAGGGAGCTGCCTTAGCAGAGACATCATCAAACTGAATAACAGAGGTTTCTCTGCCCAGGGCTTCCCGTGAAACTTCGCCTCCACCAAATCATGGCCCCACCTAAGCCACATCCAGGTATATCCTCAGCTACTCAGATACCCCTTGCAGAGCAGCTCCTAGACTCGCACTGGAGTCATCTGGCTTTGGTTTCTGGTGTGGCCTTTTGAAGCAACTATAAACACAGCATCTATGGCTTGCTTGCTAAATCTTAACAGGTGGCCATGGAGGGCCACAGGCTGGGGATAAGTTTTGCCTGTAGCTGAACCCTTCTCAGGACTGTGCCACTGGACATCTGCTTCACAAATCCACGCTAATAAGACCGGAAGATTTAGAAGCTTTGCTTAGTACACAGAAACAGACACAGAAAAGTAGACAAAATGGGAAGACAAAAAGCAAAAACCATGTGAGAGAACAGAACAGAGATCCAGAAATTATGGAGTCAAGTAACCTAACAGATGCAGAGTTCAAAACACTGGTTATAAAGATGCTCAATGAACTTTTGGGAAATGCGCATGAATTCAGTGAGAACTTCAACAAAGAGATAAAAATCATAAAACTGAAAATAGAAATTATAAAAGGGAACCAGTCTGAAATGAAGAATACATTATTCGAGATGAGAAGTATATTAAATGGGAATAAACAAAGTGAATAAAGAGGATCAAATGACCTATATAGAGGATGGGAAAGCCAAGGACACTGAATCAGAATGGCAAGAAAAAAGAAGCCAAGACTATAAAAATAATTTAAGGAGCCTATGGAACACTATTAAAGGTCAAAATATCCATCTCATTGGCGTATCTGAAGGAAAATAAGATGTCGGACAGATATTTGAAGAAATAATGATGGAAACCTTCACTAACTGGTGAAGGAAATAGACATACAACTCCAGGAAGCTCAGAGAATTCCAAAAACCAGGAATCCAAAGAGGCCGACGCCAAGGCACATCATAATTAAAATGCCAAAGTTTAAATACAAAGAGAGAATCTTAAGAACAAGGAAAAAGCAAATAGTTACCTACAAGGGAGCACCCATAAGACTGACAGTTGATTTCTCAAAAGAAACTCTGCAAATATTACTAAGCCATAAGAAGAGATGGAATACTGCTAAATGCAACATGGATGGACTTTGAGATAATCAAGCTAAGCGAAATAGGCCAGATAGAAAAAGTTGAAAACCACATGATATCACTTATATGTGGGATATAAACCGAAAAGCAACAAATGAACAGGACAAACAAACAGAGACTCATGGACATAGACAATAGACTAGTGGTTGCCAGAGGATAGGGGGCCTGGGGGAGGGAAAGTAATTTAAATAATTTCTTCAATTAAAATAAATAAATAAATAAATAAATAAATAAATAAATAAATAAATAAATAAATAAATAAAACTATTCAGGACAGAAGGGTTTGGCACAAAATATTCGACATGATGAAGACCCAGGATCTACAACCAAGACTACTTTATCTAGCAAAACTATCATTTAGAGTTGATGGACAGATAAAGAACTTCCCAGACAGAAATAAGCTAAAATGATTTCTCACCACTAAGCCAGTATTACAGAAAATGTTGGAGGGACTTCTTTAAGAAGAAAATACTTGTATCAAAAAAAGGAATAAGGAATGGTAACAACTACATTCTTATCAATAAGTACCTCAAATGGGAAAGAATTAAATGCTCCAACTAAAAGACAGAGTGGATGAATGGATAAGAAAACAAGACTCCTACATGCTGCCTACAAGAGACTCACTTCAGATTAAAAGACACACACAGACTAAAAGGAAGAGAATGGAAAAAGATATTGCCTTGATGGGCCTAGAAAGTATTTAATTCAGAGAAGGATAAATACTAAATGATTTCATTTATATGCGGAATCTAAGGAATAAAAAGAACAAGCTAGTAAAAAATAGACTCACAGATACAGTGGACAATTTGGCGATGGACAGAGGGAAGGGGGCTTTAGGGGACTGGGAGAATGGGGTGAAGGGTTAAAGAAGTACAAAATTAGAGCTGATGGATGGTCATGGGCTTGGGAAGCACAGCTTAGGGAATGCAGTTAGCATTAACATGTTGGCTAGATAGAGGATCAGGGGAGGGAGGGAGCAATTGGGGGATCATTTTATGAACTATATAGATATCTAACCAAGGTACTGTATATTGGAAACTAATTAAATAAATAAAATTTTTAAAAAGGGGTCTTGTGAGAAAAGAAATGCATTCTTTCTGCTGGCTGATGTTGTCTTGGAACACGGTGCCCAGAACTGCTTCAACCATCATGTGACCACAAAAGATCACATGTGATCACCAACATTCTGAGATTGGCAGCTTTGAAGCTGAAGAAGAACCAAAGGTTTTGATGACACTGTAGAATCTCTGAATTGATGGATTCAGAACCACCCCACTTCTGGACTTTCGTTATGCCTACTCAACATCTCCACTTAGTTATACTCATCTTAAACTTACTGTGTGATAACTGACAGGGACATGGAGCACAAGAAAGTTATTTTCTTTAAGATCATAAAAAATCAGCACTTTCTTTCCATTTTTTGCACTCTCTTTCTTTAACATAAACATAACGCTTTCTTTTTTCTTTCACTTCAACAAATATGAAATGGGAGCTTACGAATAAGGAAGATGATGTGCTGCTCAGGTTTTCTCCAGGATGAGCACAGGCAGCATCAGACAGGAGACTCGCTGCAGGTGTTGAACATCAGCCAGCCAGTGAGGACACAGGACAAGAGGGTGGGATGTGAGTCTTACCTGGAACCGTGCAGCCACACCTGTGTCAAGGAAGTTGTGAAGTTTCCTCTTGATCTTTCTAAAAGCTTTATTTACTAATGAGCTTCTAAGAAAAATAAAGCTTGCACTACTGTTCTTCTGCCACAGGTGAGTGATATGGTCCCACCAATGTTAGCTAAATCACTATTTCTCAAACGTAAAAGTGCATAGGACCCAACTGGAGAATTTTGTTAAGATACAAATTCTGATTCCGTAGTTGTTCTGGGGAGGGGGAGTGGAGATGACACAAAAATTGTGCAAAGAGTAGAAGGAGAAAATGGACTTAAATCATTGTAAGATTTCTGCATTGTTTGGGAAGTGTTAAAGTACTTGTTTAAGTGAGAGTGTAATAAGGCAATGCTGCAGATTTTATTTTCTAGAGTGGGAGTTGGCACATTTTTTTCTATAAAGAGCCATATAGCAAATATTTAGGCTTTGCAGGCCATATATGGTCTCAGTCTCATATTTGTCTTCTTTCTTTTTTACAACACTTGAAAAATGTAAGTTTGCTAACTCCTGCTGTGGTGTAGGGTAATATTTGCTCCAGAGTAACAACCGAAGGAATAATACAAGTAGTACACAAAAAAGTAAAACTCAAAATATGATAGAGAAAGTGTCTTGTAAAGTGACTGGCATGGTGAATAGTAGCCTGATGAATCTGTTGTGCATGGACTAGGTACCTGCTCTGTGCCAGGCACTTAGACACAGTGGTTTCAGAGGGAATGAGCACATGGTCACAAACCTCATGGTTATATTCTCTTACTGTCACAGAGGAGCCAAATAAAAGGAAAATGTGCATCTCTCATGGTGCCCCTATGATTAGAATGTAACACTGGTAGGAACCTGGCTCAACTGGGGCACAGAGCAGAGTCCCTGATAGTGATTTTTACTCTTGGAGTCAGATCCTCACAGGCCTTACAAATTCTCAAGCTTCTCAAGACCCTATATATTTTCTAAACTTCCAAGTTGTTATCTGCAACCTCACCTCTCCAAACAGAGAGAGCTGAGCCTTTGCTAAGTGGGATATTTTTATGACTGAGGGGCATAAAAGCAAACCTCTGAACTTCGTGAGGGATCTGCCCCCAAAAGCTCTATAAGTCCCCAAACTCACAAATAGTTCTGTGAAATAGAAACCCAGATCACCTCTCATTCTTTATTATACCACAAAGATATACTACTATCACCACCAAAAAATAGAGTGTATATGCCAACAACTGGAAAACAACCACATGAGCACAGTGTAAGGTGGATGCAGGACAGTGTTCTAGATTTATTCATTAGCTAAATCAGGGGTCCCCAACCCCCAGACCACAGACCAGTACCAGTCCATGGCCTGGGAGGAACCGAGCTGCAGAGCAGAAGGTGAGCGTCAGGAGAGCAAGCAAAGCTTCATCTGCATTTGCAGGCATTCCCCAGCGCTAGCATCACTGCCTCAACTGCACCTCAGATCATTGGGCATTAGATTCTTTTTTAAAAATTTTATTTTATTATGAGTTTTGAGTATACAGTATATTGCTTAGACAATTACAATTGCTTAGACAATTTATAAAATGATTCCCCTATTTGCTCTTTCTCTCCTCTGGCCGTCCACCTAGCCATTACATTAATGCTAACTGCATTTTCTATGCCGTGCTCCCCATCCCCTTGACCATTCATCAACTACTAATGTACTTCATTAATCCTTCACCCCTTTCCCCAGTCCCCCACCTCCTTTCCCCTCTGGCCTTCACCATATTGTTCTCTGTATTTGTGAGTCTGTTTTTGATTAGTTTGTTATTTTTTGTTCTCTAGATTCCTCATATCAGTGAAATCATATGGTATTTATCTTTCTGTCTGCCTTATTTCACTCAGCATAACCTCTAGGTCCATCCATGTCATTGCAAATGGTAAAATTTCTTTATTTTAATGGGTGAGTAATATTCCATTGTATATATGAACCATAACTTCTTTATCCAATCGTCTGTTGATGGGCATTTAGGTGGCTTCCACATCGTTGCCGTTGTAATTTGTGCTGCCATGAACAATTTAGGGATGCATAGATCTTTACGAATTATTGTTTTAGTTTTCATTGGATAAATACCCAGAAGTGCAATTGCTGGGTCAAAAGGCATATCCATTTCTAATTGTTTGAGAAACCTCCAGACTGTTTTCCATAGTGGCTGTACCAATTTACAGTCTCGCCAACTGTGTATGAGACTTCCCTTTTCTCTACATCCTCACCAACGCTTGTTCTTTGATCTATTGATGATAGCCTTCTGATAGGTGTGAGGTGATATCTCGTTGTGCTTTTAATTGCTCTGATGATTAGTGACATTGAACATCATTTCATGTCTATTGGTCATCTGTATTTTCTCTTTGAAGAACTATCTGTTCAGGTCTTCTGCCTATTTTTAAAATGGATTGTTTTTGTTGTTGTTGGGTTTTATGAGTTACAACTGCTTTTCAGATGTATCATAAGTGAATATCTTCTCCCATTAGTCGGTTGTCTTTCCATTTTGTTGATGGTCTCCTTTGCTGTACAAAACCTTTTTAGATTGGTGTAGTCCTATTTGTTTATTTTTAATTTTGTTTCCCTTGTCTGAGGGGATATATCCAAAAGGAAATTACTATTAGCAATATCAGAGAGTATACTGCTTATGTTTTCTAGAATTTTTATGGTTTTCGGTCTTACTTTTAAGTTTTTTAAAGATATTTAAGATATTGCCTTGATGAACCTAGAAGGTATTTAAGTCAAACAGAGAAAGATAAATACTATGTGATTTCAGGCATATGCAGAATTTAAAAAATAAAAAGAACAAACTAATCAAAAACAGACTCACAAATATAGTGGACAATTTGGTGATGGACAGAGGAGAGGGGAGTTTGGAGGGCTGGGAGAATGGGGTGAAGGGTTAAAGGACTACAAATTTAGAGCTGATGGATGGTCATGAGGATGGGGAGCATGGCATAGGGAATGCAATTAGCATGAATACATTTTCTCAGTGGAGTGTCTGTTGAGGGAGGGAGCAATTGAGGGGATCATTTTACTAAATATACAGATGTCTAAACAATGTACTATATATTTGAAGCTAATTAAAATTTAAAAATAAAATAACATATATAGAGAAAAAATATTAATAAGGAAATACAAAACATTTGAAAATTAAATGACACACTCCCCAAAAACCAATGGGTCAAAAAAGAAATCACAGGAAAAATTAGAAAATACCTTGAGATTAAGGAACATGAAAACATAACATAACAAAACTATGGGATGCAGCAAAAACAATGCTGAGAGGGAAATTTATAGCTGTAAATGCCCATATTTAAAAGACAAGAGAGGACTGATATCGAAGCAGTGGAGTAGAAGTTTCCTACCATCTTATTCCAGAAAGAACACTAATTTTGACAATAACCTATAGATGAGAGCACCTTTATGAAAATCCAGAAATCCAGTGGAGAAGTTCCAGCACATCACTGAGGCACGTGCACGTGCACGCGCGCGCGCGCGCGCACGCACACACACACACACACACACACACACACACACACTCCAAGATTGGAAGCACTGAAGGGGATAAAAGGAACCATTTGACTATGCAGATTCACTGCTTCCCCAAGGAGGCACAGCTCAGTGCCAAGACAGCCCTTCTCAGCTGGTGATTTCTCTCATGGGAGAAAGTGAGAGCACATGACAGACCTTGACAGTATTATGTTAAGTGGAATAAGTTAGACAAATGGTGTGTAATCTCAGTTATATGTGGAATTGAAAAAGCCAGACTCATAGAACAGAGAGCAGAATGGTGGTTGCCTGGTGTTGGGGTGTGGGAGAAATGGAGAGATGTCGGTCAAAGAGTACAAACTTCCAGTTATAAGATGAATAAGTCTGGGGACGTAAAATACAGCATGGTGTCTATAGTTAACAATACTGTGTTGTACACTTGAAAATTACTAAGAATGTGATCTTAAATATTCTACACACATACTCATACACACACACACAAACACAAAGTTAATTATTGAAATGATACAGGTGTTAACTACCCCTATTGTGGCAATCATTTTATAATATATACATGTTCCAAATCATTAAAATGAACATATCTTTCTGCGAGGCACAAGTCAACTCATAACACTGGCTTACTCTGACCTTGAACTATCCCTAGGTTCCAGTCTAGTCATTTGGCCTTCAGGGTGCCAGTCTCAATAGCCCCTCCTCCTGAAGTTCTACCTTAGTCCGCTCATGAAGTCTCTAGCTTCTTTGTGTTCCCATAGCACTCTCTGTGACTTTGTACATACAATTTCCTGTTAGAAATGCACTGCCTTTTATCCATTTGGTAAATTTGTAGTCATTATACAGAGCTCAGTGCAAGTGTTCTCCTGAGAAATCATCATGTCCCTTCCCACAAGCAGAGCTAATCAGCCCTCCTGTCTCTGCACCTTGGACATCTCTCAGTACAGTTTGTATCACAGTGTACTGATATGTTTTGACTCTTTCTCCTCAGTAGACCATGAGCCCTCTGGAGGGCACAGACAATGTGTCATTTTACCTGCATATAATGTGATAGTGTAATGTCAGTAAATGCTTGTTGAGTTGAATTGAACATATGGTAAGAGTGGGAATAATGAAAAATTGATGGAAACGTTTGGAACGCCATACTAGTATCTACAGCATGTTCCACTAATCTCCCCATCCAGTGCTCATGGCAGATGTCTCCCACTGAGCCTTGCTATGTCTCAGAATCTGTCACAATCTAATGTTCTACACAGTGTTTGAAAACAAGCTGACTCTATTTGATGTCTCTGAGTGCTACTAATGACCCCAGTGATGGAGATTTCAAATCAAAGACCTCTACTTCAGACAGCTCTCATAATATTATCCAAGGAGCTATCTCCTCCATCTATACTTGAGACTGATTCTGACCATAATTGTGAAGGACCTGCTGTGTGCTCTGCCCGATCTAAGAAACAGAAGAAGGTGGCTGAATGGTTGTGGTCCCTGATTACTCTGAGTCTAATTACAAAAATATGTATATATTTGTAAGACAAGCAGAAGAGATCAGCCATCTGACATACACTGGGGAGTAAGTTCGAGCATAAATTACATGTATATTTTACCAAATTTACTGCATATTTAATCTGCATAATTTAATAAATTAAATAATTTACCATATTTAATCCCCACGACTACCCTATATAGTTATTGCTCCACTTTTCTGATGATGAAACTGAAGCACAAGGAGGCTAGTATCTTGTCCAATAATACACCAGAAGTGGCAGAATCAGGATTTGACCTCAAGTCTTTCTACTGTTCAGGGCTTTGCTTCCACGTGAAATATTCATCAGCTGCTTTATCCTGAGTCAGGTTCCGTGAAGGACCTTACAGCTGCTCGAGGCATATTCCTTTCCCTGTATAACGTCATACATTTGGAATCACAAGACAGGACGCAATTCAGGCCAGGACCCAACATGATGGAGACAGTGAAGTAGGGCACTCTGGCTGAGATCAGAATAGAGTCCTTCCCTGACAATCTGCCTGGAAACACCTATTCATTCTTTATGGAACATAAAAGCCTTCCCTGGCATGCCTGCCTAGCCCTCGCCCCTGTACTTCTCTGTCTGTGCACTTACTCTAACTGATGTTCACACATAAGTCCACTTGAACTGTGAGGTGGAGTAGGTAGAGGCCTGTGGGGAGTGGAGGAGGGGTCTGGTGGGTGTACAGGCCTTGAGTGCAAGCTGGGATGATAAATGCATGCTTAGGGCTGAGGAAGGCTGCTGGGGGCCTGGAGAATCCCACAGCACACAGGCTTATTCAGAAGTTGCCTGATTTGTCCTCCCTGAGGATCAAATATTAAATGGGAATCTAGCAGGCTCCTGGGTCATTCCTCACAGAGCCCAGTATCAGGTAAGGAAAAGAAGGGCACTGGCAGAAGCCTGAGCCATGCAGACCCACCTCTAGACATCCTCTGCTTGATGCTCCCTTACCTGTCCCTTTCTCTCTCCCACTGGGTTCCTCCACCTCCTTTCTATTCACATCAGACCCTCCAAGCCTAAGCATCTATATGCTCAGCTTCCCGAACTCTGTCCTCCACCATTCATTGATTTCTCTATCTCTTTATCTTTCTTCCTCTTTATTTGTCTTTTGGCTGTGCTCCTCGGATAAGGTGGGGAGAAAAGTGGATGGAAGTGAAAATGTTGCTATGGAACTGAGGCAGTTGGCCTCCTCTGCAGCCCACTGTGGATATGGGAATAGACACTGGTAGGAGAGATAAAGGTAGGGATGATAAGTCAGGGAAAGGAGTTGATTGAAGGTTCAGGGCAGTCATTGAGCTACAGGAAGACACTGAAATTGGGAAGAGCTGTGATGCTCTTGTTGGGGAAGCAGAGGTAAGAAACCACCTTCAGAAGGGGTTATGATGTCCTGGCATTCCTCTCTGGCACAGCCCTAGGCCATTACCTGTGATGGCTCAAAGGAGGGTCATAGTGAGCTTGGAGCCCCATATTCATCTCTCCCTGGCCCTTCATCCCTCTTTGCTTTGAACTCTCCTTTTTTCTTCAATTCTAAGCTATATTCTAGACACCAAGTATGTAGCAGGGACTGGGAGTGGGATGCGAATTGAGGGACTCCTGCAATAGATCAGGCATCAGGTCTAGATAAAACTGGAAGAAGAAGAGCATAGAGAGACGGACAAGTCCTTAACTCTTACACATGTTGTGAACCAGAATTCCTCCTGCCCACCAGCATAACTGGTGACGATGCATCCTAGACATTTTGTCTGATCCTCTCATGGGTCAGCAAGTTTAATACCACATCTTGTTTGTCCATTTCTCTTCAGCTCCTATTACAGGGCCTGATAGGTAAGATGTCCATCAAATTGTCTTCCTCATGGTATCGTTTCTCAAATGGTCACTAAAGACCATTTCTTGACCATTTGATAAATGTTGACCATCTGATAAGTGACACCATGAGAAAGAGGATTTGATGGTAACTAGAATTACTGAGTTCCAGCCCTGTGCTGGACTCAATGCTAGGTACTTCACACATATCATGTATTGCTTCTCATGGGATCTCTCCCTGGGAAATTGAGCGTCAAAGAGATTTCATTGCTCGAACAGGGCCAGAGTAGAAGTACTAATACTTGAATTCAAGTCCTCTAATTCCAAATTCCATGCTCCTGCACTAGAATACACCACATTCTATGGCATCACAGAATCAGCACTAATTGTGAAGAAATATATTAAATCCAAGAACAGTCTTAAACTGTGGCTTCCTGCCTATCATAAGTCTCAACTCCAGGAAAGAAAGGGACTCTAAAGGATAGATTACCATTGGAAGGAGCATTTCCACCAGGCTGAAAGGACTTAGAGATGCCAAATCTGTCTTTAAGCAAAAAAGACAGCTGTTATTCTGCCTCAATTATAGCTTTAGGGTCAAACACGAAGACCCTTTCCTTTAGTTATGGGTAAGGCCAGGAAAAGGCAGAGCAGTGAAAGACACCAACTAAAAGAAAATCAGATGTGAGGAAGCTTCTGGAAGGCCAAAAGATTCAAGAAACACAGACCTGGGTAAAACTTTCTAAATACTTTTAAGGTTTCTGGAGTTATAGATCTCCGCATATCTGAGTCACCCTGTCTATATAACTAGAGTAATCAGATGTTTAAAGCCTCAAAGGAAAGTGTTCTTACTGCTTGTCTCCAGATAAAAGGGAGGAGAGCTTCAAATCTTCATCGTCTCATTCTTCAGCCAGGACTAGGAGAAAAGAGCCCGCAAGCAATGCACTATGTGTTGGTAGCTCCTGAAGGGAAGGAAAGCAGATGGCTTTGCGGGAGCTGATAGACAGAATGAAATAAAACCATGGAGGTCTTGAAAAAAGATTTGGGGCTGAGAAACACAAATTTCCATGAAGGTTTCCCTCCCCTTCTCAAATGTAGCTTCACCCCACGTAGACCTTTATCTTTGAATTGATATTATTCCTTAGTAGGATCCAAATAACCACTGGATGACCAAGTTCCTTGAATATGAGGCTAAGCTGGGCCATGAGCAGGTATATTTCTCTTTCTGAAGCTGAAGAAGAATGAAATATTTTTCCTGGGAGAACCACAGCTCGGTGTCTGAGTTCGTTCTTCTGGTTTTCTTCAGGGATTCAAAAATTAATATAATCCTCTTCAACATCTTTCTCTTCCTCTACCTCTCTATATTTGCAGACAATGGGCTCATTGTCACTTTGATTCACCTGGACTTCCGCCTCCACACACCCATGTACTTCTTCCTCAGCGTCCTCTCCATGCTAGACATGAGTTATGTAATCACCGCTGTGCCCAGATGTTGGTGCATCTGGTCTGCCAGAAGAAAACTATCTCCTACATTGGATGTGCGACCCAGATGTACATCTTTCTGGTGCTGGGCATCACTGAGGGCTCTGTCATGGCCTATGATAGGTATTTAGCCATCTGCCACCTACTTAGGTCCAAGATTATCATGAGCCCATGGCTGTGTGGGGCTATCGTGATCTTTTGTGGATTGTGAGATGCCAGCTGTTCTCTAGTCTACATTGTCTTCACAATGCGCCTGCCTTACTGTGGCCCCAATGAGATCAATCACTTCTTCTGTGAGATTTCTGCTGTCTAAAATTGGCCTGTGCAGACACCTCCGTCAATGACTGAATTGATTTCATTCTGGGATTCATCTTTCTCCTGGTATCCCTTTCCTTCTTTCTGACCTCTTATATTCGCATCTTTGCCACCATCTTAAGAATCTCTTCAATCCAGGGTCAACTCAAGGCTTTCTCCACCTGTGCCTCCCACTTCACCATGGTAACCATGTTCTGTGGACCTGCCATGTTTATGTACATGAAGCCTGGGGTCGATGCCTCCCCAGAGCGGGACAAGAAACTGGCTCTGTTCTACAATGTCATGTCTGCCTTTCTCAACCCCATCATCTATAGCTTCAGAAACAAAGATGTGAAGAGGGCTTTCCTCAAGTTAACAGGCTGGGGCAGGGTCTCTGAGTGAGGCCACTGGAGCACAAAAGGCCACAACCAGACCTAAAACTACATGTTCTGTGTCGTTTCTACCGCATTCCCTCCCATAATCTGATGGACAGGTAAAAATTATTGACTTCTATTTGGGGAGACGTGAAGGTGGGTACCTGTCTGGTAATTTTTGATGGCTTCTGCAGCTGGGCTATCCTCAAACATCAAGAGGCCGAACAGTAGATAGAGTTCTAAGAAAGCACTTGTGTTTTATTCAAACTATTAAGCCTCTTTCTGATTAATGTTGAGCCTCTTTAGCATCAGAATTGTTGAGCCTTCATTAACTAAGAGCTATCAATAAAAGTGATGGTTCAGGTAGAGGTGATACACATTCAATGCAACCAGATGTCAGAGAAGTGCTGTGAACTCAATAAGGAATTAATGATGATTGTGGTATTGGTGGCATTGTGATGATTATAACTTGTATAAGGAAGGATAATATTTGACTTCACATTTTGCAGCTGGTTATAGGACATTTACTGAACAAGCTTTGGAATTTAATAAGGAAGGGTGTTTAGGAGAGATGCTGAGGTATTGGGAGAGAGAGCTGTCAGGAGCCATACAGAACGATCAGCAGGATGTACCTGGTCCCCAAGTCACAAGGCAAAGGTAAGGGTAGTAGAAACATTATAAGAGTTGATCATGTATCCAGACTACATCAAGATAGTAGTACAATGGTAGGAGATGGAGGACAAAGGGAAGATTTGGGATATGCCTTATTTTTAGGAAACAGAATTTCAGAGAGAAACCTCTATGAAGAGGAGATGATGCTCATTATGGAAGGAACATAAGACATAGATGGAAGCCTAAAGGTTGAAAATTTTGGGCGGTAGCAACAAGAGATGGAAAAACAGAGCAGAGTTAAAATCTCAGCCCCTTCGTTTACTAATTGTGGGCTTAGGATATGACTCCCTAAGCACCCTGAATATGAGTTTTCTGAGTCTCAGTTTTTATTTGGTAAAATGGAGATAATAATACTTACTTTGAAGGGTTAGAGAGACTATAACGTTTTTGTCCAATAAGGAGATAGAAACTACTCGATAAGTTAAACAGGGGAGATTTAATATAAAGAAATATTAACTATGACGAGAGTAACTATAAGACATAAGGAAACACTATGTAGTATCCGAGGGCCAAGAGATAGAAGTCAAATTAGGACAGACCTGGGAGGGATTCAGAATTCATTGGAGGAATTTTGTTTCACGTGAAAGGTAGAAGATTTCACTGGTTTGGCAAAGCAGAGTTCCTCTGGAGTTGCGCAGTATAGGCCATCTTCCAGAGTATAGTTAAGGGAGCCGGCAATTTGCAAACAGTGGTGTGAACATACAATTAGATGCTGGGTGCTAATGGGACAGAAAGCCTCCATAGTGCATGTGTTTGCAGATTGAATAACTTCTCATTCTGTGACCCTGAAAACTACAGGTGCTGTACGCATGCTGGTAGAGGCTTGATGCAAGTGCACAAGGTGGCTGCGTGAAGAACACGCCAGGGCTTCTAGAGGGAATCAGGCAGTGTGGAGCTCAGATTTCCACAAATAGAGGGCAGCCAGACTGAGACTCCAAGTCATTGTGACTTCTGGCTTGCAAGCGGCTCTGGCTGGAAAATGCAGGGAACCTCATTCTTCCTGCAGTGTCCCTCCAGGCCTTCTAAGAAAGTTTAGCATCATGCTTATTTTAAAAGAGAAATATTTCAGGGAATTTTGCTGTTTATTAGATAGTATAAATTGAAAGCTGCATTTGGAATCGAGAGGTAATAAATGGTAAACGTTAGAGTCCAGACTTTCAGCTAATCAGCTTCCATATGTATCCCTCTATGAACATTCAAACTCCTTTACAACAAACAAAACTCGATATTTTTACCTAATAATATACATCTCTCCTTATAAGTGAAGGAGATCATAGACTATATTAATTACTCCTCAAATTCAAACACAATCTCACTGAATAGTCTGTTACCTGAAAACAATATTATAATGTTAGCATCAAATATATATTGAATACCTTTTAAATGGTGATAAGAAATAAGAGAATGATTATGTACAATAAACATATATAAATTACAAGCATAGAGTTCTCCAGTTCTTTCCCTAGTTCTCCTTCTTTGTCAGCTTCAGCACCACAATCAGCAACTTCTCCTCCTAAAATCCTTAACCTGGAATTCTCCCTGAGAACACCACATCCTCTGCAGCTCTTTAAAGAGTGATTCTTTACTCTCACTCTGGGACTGTGAGTCCCGGACGTTCTCATCCCCAATGACCTTTGCTCCCATCTCCTTTCCATTCTCCTCAAGTCACACCCACAGTGGAGTCTGTCACCCATAAAACTGCACCACTCCCATAAGAAGAACCCAAGCATTCCCATCTAGAGTGAATTTTCTAATAGGGCTCTTCTTATGGGGCCCTTATTATGACCACATGACCCTTCTTCCAGATCCATGGACAATGGAATCCTCTTTTGACTTGGGGCCTTTGTGCCTGCTGTCCCCTTTCCTGAAATGCCCTTCTCCTGACTATTTGAACGGGTGATTCCTTCTCATCCTCAGGCATCTGCTAAATCTTCTTCTCTCACAAGGGTCTACCTGTCAGCTCTCAATAAGTAGATTTCCCTCTTCCACTTTTCTCTATCATTTAACTCTGTTTATTTCCTCAGAATTTTGCAGCTTGGTTTTTCAATAATTAAACTTAATTTCTATTTTAGGCTATTATACCACTGGTGGAGAAATAATTTTATCTTCTTGGGTTTTCCCTTCCGCTCTCCCGGACTCCAACCTCCAGAGGGCTTACAAAGTGCTAAGGTGTGCAGTGGTGGGCAGGAGTGGGGTGAGATATAAGCTGATCTTCTGCATCTGACACCCACTGAGGGAACTTCAGTGCTGTGAGGTCGTCGGTCACCACAGGTCACTGGATTCTGGATTACAGTTTCATGACTGTAAATTTCTCCACATATCTCTCTTGGTTTCCATGGGGCCTGATACTGGCTGGGCCATAATGTATGCATAAGAAATGCTGAAACTAAATTGACTTATCCCAGAGACCCAGGTCCACTGGAGCCTGGAAGAGACCCGCATGTCTATGCTAACTCTGAGGCTCTGTGCCAGGATTCTTAGAGAAATCCATATGTCATTTAGATTTATTAAAATAATAAGTCACTGCTATATGTGCTGCCCATATGGTTTACAGATGGTTAACACACAAGAGCAACTCTTATTTTTCTGTGGTTTATTTATTCATCTAATGGTTTACAGAGGATTTACAAGTTTATTGCAATTTCATGCACTCCACCTACCAGGGTATGGAATTTTAGAGAGAGAGACCATTAAATTTAAAGTGCTCATTTTATAAATGAAGAAAGTAAGACCTAGATAAAGGAAGTAAACTGTCCAAAGTCACAAAACAAGTTGGCAAGCATGTGCTAGAACCCAGGTCCTTAATGTTAGGTTCCGTGTCCTTCCACAACACAATGCAGAGTACACTGTGTTAGCTCCTTGAGCTGTATTGGTTCCATGCACCACATCAGGTCATGAGCGGCATTGCTTCCATATACCATTGGCTTATTTTCAATGTTGTCTACAGATATTTATTGTTTACATGTAACACCGCATGCCTACTTCACCTTACTCTTCTACTGTGTTCCTGTTCTACATCACTTACAGTTACCATGTTTCATGTGGGTTTCATGTATTCTATTGGTTCCAGTGCCATTATGTTAGATTACATTATCAACTTCATTATTTACTGCTCTTGCTGTAGAGGGATTATATATCCATAACCATTGCCACGTGACTTGCATTACTTTTCTCTGGGGATAAATGATACTTCCTCCTCTTTTACCATTAGGCTTGACCATGTGACTTGCTTTGGCCAATAAGATGTGAGCAAAGAGATGTGTGTCACGTCTGAGCAAAAATTTAAGAGTCATGTCGGAAGCCAGCCGACCAAGTCAAACCGGGTACCTGAATGGGGGAGCGGGGACTGAGAAAAAAGAGAAGACAGACAGGGTGCAGGAGGGAGAACAGATCTCACAACTGTCTCTCCGAGTTTATTTCTTATCCTTCTTTTTATACATAATCTGTTCCTTTTGGTCTCCCAAGATAACATGATTAAAGTAACATCCTGAAGATCAAGGTACAATTGGCACTTCTTTTGACACTCCCTTTGACACTCCCTTTATCTATACTTAATCTTCTTCTTCCTGGAATTCCACAGAACCAGCTTTTTCCTTTTTATGCAAGCAGGCCTCCCGAGATAAACCATGCACTCTTTTGAATTTGGGGAGCTTTATCTCCCTACAGAGTCATCATGTATGTCAGCCATTATTCTTTTCCCTGTGTCCTAAGCATGGCATATTTCACATAGGGACTCTTCCTTCAGGTTGAACCCAAGAATCCAATGGCAGAAGGACACAGGACACCTATCAATGACATGGAACATGAACAGTAAAAGAATTCTTGGTGCTGTAATCCACTGCACCACAGTGTAGCAAGCTGACCAAGACAGCCACATTGGTTTTATGTGACACATTTGTTCCTGTGACCAAACACTATGTTGGTGCAAATGAACAATGTTGGTTGTGTACACTGTAGGTGTTATTCCTTTTTTCAGCATTGGACAATCTATCCGAGGCCCCTCCTGGATCCCAGTTCATGAGTACATGCGACCATGCCCCATCACTTTGAGAAAAGCCACTTTGATGTCCTTGTTCCTCAGACTATAGACCAAAGGGTTGAGCAGGACGTTGAAGACATTGTAAAAGAGTGTGATATGCTTGTTTTGCTCAGGGGAAGAGCTGGAGTTGGGCCTCATGTAGATGTACGAGGCTGGAGTATAGAAGAGTGTGACCACAGTCAGGTGGGAAGCACAGGTGGAGAAAGCCTTGCAGCGGCCTTGTGTGGACTTGATCTTGAGAATGGCCTGGCCAATGCGGATGTAAGAGGCAAAAATGAGGGAAAGTGGGACAACAACTATGAGCACACTGATAACCTGGTCCACCATCTCAATGAGATGGGTATCCATGCAAGCCAAGCTTCGTACCGAGGGGCCTTCACATAAGTAGTGGTTGACCACGTTGGGCCCACAGTATGGCAGCCTCATGGTGAAGAAAGTATGGATCAGAGAGAAGAAGAAACCACAGGCCTCGGCCCCAGCTGCCAGGCGTGCACACAGGCCCCAGCTGAGGATGACAGTATAATGCAGTGGGTGACAGATGGCTATGTATCGGTCATAAGCCATGACTACAAATAAAATGCACTCGGTCAAGCCCAGGGCACTAAACATATACATCTGTAGCCAACAGCCAGCAAAGGAGATAGTCTGAGAATGAGCAAGAAGATGTACCAACATCTGGGGCATGGTGGTAGTGATGTAGCTCATGTCCAAAAGGGAGAGGATACAGAGGAAGAAGTACATGGGAGTATGAAGATGCATGTTCAGGTAGATCAGGGTGACAATCAGCCCATTGCCCAGAACTGAGCTCAGGTAGAGGAGAAGGAAGGCAATGAAGAGGATCCTTTTGGACAAGGGGTCACTGGAGAAGCCAAGCAGGATAAATTCGGAAACCCAGCTTTGGTTCTGCCTTGGAGACATCCACATGGTGGGGCCTGTAAGAGAATCATACTCATTTAAGTATCATGTAAAGTACAGTCGTCTAGCAAGAATGTCGGCCCTGGAGGCTGATAGGCTAGGGTTTTAATTCTGGCCCCACTACTCATTTGCTGTCTTGAACAAGTTATTTAACCTCTCAGCCTCAGTCTCCTCATCTGTAAAATGTGGCTAATAACACTCATCTTTCACAGTTTTCGTAAGGAGTAGAGGCAATGTATATGAAGCATCTAACACAATGCCTTAAAACGATAACATTAAACTAATCATATACAATCTCCCTAGTCTTTCTCCACATCGCTCAGTGGACAAACTGGTCACTCAAGTATCTAGCAACCATCAATTTACACCATATCTGTTCTAGTCCCCAAACCTTTAGAGATGAAGTTCCCATCTGCCTTAGAGACCATGTGTCTGAATGTGCTGGAAGCCTCTCCTCATCCTATGAATATTACTCTTGTCAATTGACAATGTGAGGCTTTGGCAATAGAGGGTGCTAGCCGGGCACTGTGTAGTGATAGCAGCATGATGTTACTTCAAACAGAAAACAGGTAGGTCAAATAGAAAATAAGTGAAAAGATGGTAAATATGAACTTTAGTATGTAGATAATTACTTTAAATGCAAATGGCTAAATATTTTAATAAATAGCATATTTTCAAACTGCTTTAAAAAAATCTGTACATAATGTATGCAAGAAACAAACCTTAATCATTTTGCAACATATAAATATATCCCCTTAAACTTACACAATCTTATACCAGTTATGTCTCTAGTAAAGCTTGGAAGAAAAAAGAAATGTACCTTAATATACGGACAAAGACACACTAGGAAGAAAGAATGGAAGAAAATATACCACTAAAAAGGAAACATGTTGTAGCTTCATAAAACAATTTTCAAAATTAAGTATATGCTGCATTATACATGTAAGCTCAAAAAAAAAACTAAAGAATAAAAATAGTTTAGAATATATTCTCAGATTATCATAAAACTGGCTAGAAATCAATTTCAAAATATATATCTTAAGGAAGTACCCAATCCCTTTTAAATTAACATATACTGCTAAATAATGTATTGGATCCAAAAAAACTCAAATGAAAATTAGCATATAGTGTACTAAATGATGATGGAAATAAAACTTTATCAGTGCTTGTTGGGGAATTTATTTCTTCCTTCATGATTTAAATGTATGTATTAGAATAGAAGATAGGCTAAAAATTAATTAGCTAACCTTCCATCTCAAGAAGCTACAAATCAAATCCAAAAAAAAGTTGTATGAATGAAATAGTAAAGAGCAGAAAACAAGTAAATGATAATCCAACTTACAATGGAGAAAAATCAACAAAGCCAAAAATTCATTCTTTCAAATAATTAATATATAAGTCCTTAGAAAGATTGATAAAGAAAAAGAAATAAAGCACAAATTACCAACATCAGGAATGAAAGAAGAACATTACTACAGTTCCTATAGTCATTTAAAAGATAATTTTAAAAATTACAAACACTTTCATACCAACGCACATGACAATTAATGAAATGAACAAATATCTCAAAAAACACAAATTACCAAAACTGACACAAGAAAAAACAAAAGTCAAAAGAGTGCACTGTCTTTCAAAAAAAAAATAAATCTATTATTTAAAACTTTCCTAGAAAGAAAACTCCAGGCCTAGATAGCTTTACTGGTGGATTCTTTCCACATTTAAGAGAAGAATAATAGCAATCATAACAAACTCTTCCAAGGCATAGAAAAAGAGTTAAATTTCCCCCAAATCATTTTATGAGACCTGCATGAACTAAATATCAAAAAATAACAAAGACATTACAAGCAGGAAAACTTAGAAACAAACCCCTCTCACGAGCATTGTGGCAAACTCCTGAACAGTATATTAGCCAATTGAATTCAGCAACATTAAAAGGAAAATATATCAACAATCGAACTGTGTTTAGTACAAGAATTCAAGTCTGATTTGGCATTTGATAAACTAACGATGTAACTCATCTTGTTAATGGAAGGAGGAAGGAAAAAAGTATATAATCAATAGATACAGAAAAAGCATTTGGTAAATGTCTACAGTCAGTTAAGACTAGAAATGAACCCCTTCACAAACTAGGAATAGAAGGGTTCCTTCTTAATGTGATAAATAATATCTCCAATAAAAGAAGTAACCCACAGCAAATGTCATACTGAATGGTGAAGTAGTGATAGCTTACTCCCCAGCATTAGAAGTGAAACAAAATGTTCACCATAACCATTTCCAGTAACTGTTGTACTGGCGGTCCTAGCTAGTGAAATAAGTCAAGGAAAAGAAATGAAAGACCAAAGGATTGGAAAGGAAGAAATAATTGTCATTTTCTGCAGACCACATAATTGCATAGGTAGAAAATCTAAAAGAACTCAAAGACAAACTGAAATTAACATGCAAACATACAAAAATCCAATGGATTTATCTATACTAGCAACCAGAAAATGATATATAAGAAGATTTTTAAAAACCAAATATGTAGTAATAGATCTAATGAAATGTGTGCAGGAAAACATGATTTAGAGAAATTAGAAAGACCTAAGTAAATAGCAGAATATGCCATGTTCATAGGTTGGACAATTCAACATTATAAAGATGGAAATTTGATTTAAGGTTCAAAGCAATCCCAGTCAAAACCCCAATAGTCTTTTCTTTCCTACACAAATTGACCACCTGGTTATAAACTTTATATGGAAAACTGCAAGAATCTTGAAGAAAAATACAAAGCTTACCAGAAACTAAGACTTACTATAAAGCCATAATATGTAGTGAGCATGAAAGTGGCAGAAAAACAAACAAATAGATCGATCAAGCAGAATAAAGTCCAGAACCGACCCATGAATGTACAGTCACCATATTTATGACAAAGTTGATCCTGTAATGCAAACAGGAAAGGATGGCCTTTTTAATAAATTCTGCTGGATTACATGGACATTCACACAGAAACAAACTTCGAATCCTACCTCACATGGTACACAAAAAGCAATTTCAGATGTATTGTAGACTTAAATGGTAAAGGTAAAACAATACATTTTAGACACAAACACAGAAAAATATCTACATCACCTTGCAGTGCACTGAGATTTCTGAAACCAGACACAAAAAGAACAAATCATAGAGAAAAAACATGAAACATGTTATAATAAAATGACGAATTAAAAATGTTTATATTTATAATAAAAACTCCTACACATTAACAACCAACGGGTATTCAAGAGTAAGACTACATAAATAGCCATTATTCAAGTGAAATGGTGATCGAAATCATTAGTCATCCAGGAATTGCAAACTAAGACCTCAATGTAACATAATTACACACCCACCAGAAGAGTTAAATGAAAAAAAAAAAAAACACACCTAATGTTGGTTAGAGTAACCAGAACTTCCTTATACTGCTGATGGAAGAGTCAATTTGTACATTCCCTCTGGAAAATGTTTGGTGGTATCTCCTAAAAGTGAACATATGCATACCATATTACCCAGCAATTTTCTTCCTAAACTAATCCCCACATATTTATATATACATACATATGTTCAAGAAAAGACATGCACAAAAATGTTCAAAACACTAGTCAAAATAGCCTCGAATGAGGAAATACACAAGTTTCGATCGATAGCATAATGGATACAAACATTGTGGTAGGTTCATATGGAGGTTACCTTTGGTGAGAGTAGAGACTCAATGGACATTTCAAGCCATTCTCAGTCTTCACTAAGTCTGCCCCGCCCGCCTCACCTGACCAGTTGACCACACACATATCCCTCAGAGCCACCCCTTCATTTGCCCTGGATCAGAAGCCCATCATTTCTCATCTGTATTCATACATCAATACCGCCCGGATCTCCTGGCCTCTGGTCTCTTCTCTCAATTCATTATCCATAGGAACTACCTTAAGTGGTTGTTCAAAATACAACACTGCTTCTGTCTGTCCCCTGCTTAAAACTCTTTAAGAGTTCCCAATGCCTAGACAGATACACAGAGCCCTTTCTAAATGATCTGCCCCCTGCAGACTTCTTCAGCCTCAGCACCCACTCTCTCTCCCATCCCATGTCTACCCATACAAGCATAATCACCAAACAAATAGGCTCAGTTTCTATCACTGTCACACCTTCAGGCCCTTGCCTAGCTCTTCAGTACGAAAGAGTACCACCAGCTGTATCCCTGCTGCCCACACATACTCTGTTGCATGTCCAATCCTTATTCCCGTGTTATGACTCAATTCCAGGTATCACCACCATCTCCTACTCCCAAACCTTGATTAGATGCTTTCGCTATTTCTCACAGCTGCCTGTGCTTACTGGTAAGTTATAATCCTAGTATCCCAGAGGGTTCTGATATAAAGCCTGAAATCTACTATTCAGGAAAAACTTTTTCCTCTTCTGTTAGTTCCAGCTAATTCAGTTGGGATATTTGTAATAAAGTATGAATATATGTGTGAGTTTATAACCTCCATTTCAATAATAATAATAATAATAATAATAATAATAGCTAATATTTAATGAGCAATTTCTGTGTGCAAGGCAACATCACACTAACTTTATCTCATCCTCAGTTAAGTATTATTACCTCTATTTTTTGGATGAAAAACTAAGGCACAGAGTGAGTAAGTGATTAGTTCCAAATTATATGGTCGTTGTGGTGGACATGGGATTGGAACTGAGGCTCTCTGGCTTCAGATCCAACTCTTCTTTTATTTTTAATTTATTGAGGTTAATATAATTATATAGGTTTCAAGTTTCAATTATATATCATATGTATACTATATAATTAATATAATTATATAGGTTTCAAGTTTCAATTATATATCATATGTATATTGCATTGTATGTTCAATCATTATCTTTGCCTGCTTCCAGCAAACAGGCTCTAAGTGGGAAAGGTAAAGAATGCAAACTTCCCTATCTGCATGAAATACTATAATACCATAGTCTAGGAGGTATGACTACTGGACAAGACATGATCAGAATCTTCCTAGAAGAAAAGGCTTATGTAGTAGCCACAAACTATTTCTCATGATAAGTTTTCCTCCATCAGCTCCCATCACTTGGATGTAAAAAGCTGTGGGATCGCCCTGGAAGCAGAGGAAATTAATGGAAGGAGACGTGGAAATTATCATTCTGGAGCTCAGTAAATCTTTATAATAGCCTCCCTCTGAGTCGAATTTGATTTCCAGGAGATGGAGGACATCATTTCGCTTTTAAAAAGGGTCTTCTGAGATACTGTCTATCAAGCATTCTCTGTCTTAATTTACAATATCTCAGGTCTCTAGAGAACATAGGCAGTGGGTCCTGATCATAGTAAGGGCTGTCATTTTTAAAGGCTTGTCCCAGGAAAACCATGACTGTTCTTTCATGGAGATCCTTAAGCTCAGGGAATCTTATTATTCTCTTCTGTTTTTAGAGCCTAGAACATCGCTTGACACAGAAAAACCATCAACAAATATTAATTGAATAAATAAATGAAAAAAATAGGGAGGTCTACAAAGAAAGAAAGAATAGGAGAGGATAGAACTATGAAGGAGCAAGGAAAGAACCCCGGGGAAGGAGGTTAGGGGGATGGAGGGATACTGGGGTATAGACACAGATAAGACCTGGATGACCTGGCCACTTCTGACCTCTAGCCTCGACAGTTGCCTGGATCGTGTGCACAGCCTCAAGCCCAGCAACCTTCGCACCCCTGGGGTATCCGCAGAAATAAGTCACGGAGAGGCTGTCACTTGCTCTCATGGGAAAGAGACTGAATAGGAAGCCCCGTGAGTCTAGGGAGTCGGTATTCCAGGCAACCTAGTCTTCAGAAAAACCCTATGTTTCTGAGAGGTTGGAGGCAGAAGCATCTGCCTTCTCTGCATTGTGCAGCTGTCTGCACTCGGCCAGGCCAGCCCTGGCTCCTGAAGGCCTTGCTCCTCAGGTCCTGGAGCGCGGATAGAGGGAGCCTCAGCCATGCCAAGCTCCTCCCAGTGGGCCAAGCTGCTGATGCCTTATGGTCCTGCCTCCTCGTCAGACTATCCTAGGGGAGCTGGGGAGGGCCATCCCTCTGCCTCCTGACACCATCCCCGTTGGGGATGCCAGGATGGAATTCCCTGAATGTTGTCAACAAGAACTCTACAAGGAAGTGGCCTTTAGGGACAGAGCAGGAACAAGCCACACACTTATCTATTTCCTATTCCAGACTTCTGGGGAATATAACCAGTCCATGGTAGAGGGGTTTGGCACCTGGTCACCTTGTAAAGTATAGAGAACTGAAAGGGTCATCTGATTCCCCTTTCACCTGCAGATCTCCTGTGCCTAGACTTGTCAACTTGAGTCACACCTTTATTCCTTACTAAACTACTTTGGGCAAGTCAAAATCCTCCTCCATTTTTTGTACTCAACAGTACAATACCTTGGACAAGTTGCTCAGCCTCTCTGATGATAATTAAGAAGTGACCACAGAGCATCTACCCTATACCAAGTCTTGGACCAGGTCCTGGCAAACAGCATCCAGAAAGGACGTAGAATCAGCACTGTGTTTCATGCAAGGAAGTTGAGGCCCAGTGTAGTGAGGAACTTGGCCAAGGGTTCACCTCTTCTAAGTGCAGAGCCAGAATTTGAACCAGGATAGAGTAGGTTTATTTCCTGTTCTTTGAAACCTGCTGTTATTCTGCCTCGGTTTTCTCCTCTATAAAATGATAACAAGAATCTCTTAATAACCCCAACCTTCTGGGAATTAGTGTCAGTTCAAAGCCAGTGTCCAGTAATGCCTGAAAAGTCTGATTGTGTCCTTGTCCTTAGGGCACAGTCATTCTAGTAGAATCCCCACATCCACTACTTCCTTGCTGACACAATCCTAATACTGTTCAAGTTCACTCTCAGCATAGGCATGTGCTCAGTAAAGTGACCTCCTCCTTCACCGCAGTGTGAATCCTGATTGGTCTAAGGCTAGTGGTGGTATTCCTCTTGCCACCAGTTGGTTTTGTCAGTATGTGACCTGATTTTGAACAACCAGACTTATGGAAAGGCTGCCGGGGGCCTCTGCAAAAGGTTCCCCTCACTTATAAAGAGACACGCTAGTGTGAAAAAAATTGGCGTAGATGATAGAGGCTCTGTTCATCCTGCTGGTGACGAAATCAAAGTTGGTGGAAACATGGCTGAGTGAGAAACATCTCAAAATCTTTCCTAGAAACAACAATAAGCTAACATCTAAAATGCAACAAATCAATCAACCTGCACAGCTGCACGTCTGAGCGTGGGATCTGCGCATAAGAGCCACCACAAGTCAGAACCCTGGGTGTCGGGTGGTGGACTGGGAGAAATGTAGCAGCTGCCTCTCGCAGCCAGAGCTCCCTACAGGAGGAGGCGGGGTGATGAAGGCATGGGAACTTCCCTGAACAGCCCTGCCT
Organism: Pteropus medius; assembly: GCF_902729225.1. NCBI lineage: Eukaryota > Metazoa > Chordata > Mammalia > Chiroptera > Pteropodidae > Pteropus > Pteropus medius. The sequence continues at coordinate 9,323 of NW_024340701.1, read as the reverse complement.
GGGACTGCTGTGAGCAATCCCTGCTGGGCAGAAGAGCCCATCATCAGGGCTGAAGACAGAGAAGAAGGATGGAAACATAGGGAAACAACAGATGATCTTTACAAGCCCTGGCTGCAAAAGCAAGGCTGAGCAGCAGCCTCCATATCCTATGAGACTGATCATTGCGGAGCCCCAGCGGAATCTGAGCAAACACTGCCCATATTGTCTCTGACACTGACAGGGACTGAAATGGAGGGTACCGAGCGTGATTAAATGTCTGCAAGAAAATTTTTTAAAAAGGCATTTTAAGGCTTTATATAAAGCAGAGATCTAAGAGGCTTAGACCCCACCTACTAGAAACCAAAAGAAAAGCCCCTTCTTTGCAACAGGCTCAAGAGAGACCTTTATATAATAAACCTTCTTTCTGGAAAAACAGTAGCATACACTTCCATTAACACCCAGGAGAAATAGGAGAAATAGTCCATTAAACACCATGAACAACCAAGGTGACAAGGCATCTCAGAAAGAAAGAGAAAAATCTCCAGAAAATAAGCTTACAGACACAGAAATATGCAACTTAAATGACAGAGACTCCAGGATGGTACTGTTATGGCGCGAATGATTCTAAGACCCAAGGACCCAATCGAGATTAATTATGAGCCTTTATTAGCTGAGCCAATTGAGATTAATTATGAGCCTTTATTAGCAGACCCGGGACTGACTCTCTACCATGCAGGGTTAGAGGAGATCAGCCCCGGGGTTTGACAGTGAGGCAGTTACAAAGCTTAGAACAGGCAAGCAGATTACAGAAGCAGAAGTTGGCCATTAGCACAATACATCACCTAGGGCCACACCCTGGTTAACAAGTGGATTGCAAAAGCAGACATTGGCCATATCATATCTTATACAATACACCTCCTAAACCACACCCAAGCAAGTAGGACAACTTCTGGTATCTAAAGATATTTCTTCCCTATAGCTGACTTAGCTAGTTGGCTCACTTGAAAATTTTCCACCCTTAACAGTGCTTCTGAAAAAACTTAATGAGTTCCAAAACAAGTCATATCAACAATTTCAGGAATTAAAAAAACAACTAGATGAGCAGAGTAAGGAGATTGAAACCCTCAAAAAGAACACAATAGATCTTCTGGAGATTAAAAAAAAAATACATTGTAAGAGCTGAAAAATGAAATAGCAAGCTTGAGAAATAGAGTCGACCAAATGGAGGAAAGGATCAGTGATTTCAAAAGACAGAAATCTAGACATAAACCGGAAGGAAGAAGAGAGAAACCAAAGAATGACAAATAATGAGAGAGAAATTCAAGAACTAGCTGATAGCATCAGGAGAGGAAACATAAGAATAATGGGCATTATCAAAGGCAAAGAAAAGAAGCAGGGACTAGAAAGCATCTTCGGACAAATAGCAGATGAGAATTTCCCAAATCTAAGGAATGAGCTGGAGCTTGGAATTCAAGAAGTCAAAAGAACATCAAATTATCTCAACCCAAAAAGGCTTTCACAAAGACACATTGTATTAAAGTTATCAAAATTCAATGACATAGAATTCTCAAGGCAGCGAGGGAGAAAAAAATAGTAACTTATAAAGGTAAACCCATTAGATTATCCTTGGACTTCTCAGCGCAAACCTTACAAGCCAGAAAGGAGTGGAATCAAATATTTAAACTACAAAGTGAAAGGAACTACCAGCCTAGAATAATGTATCCAGCTGATCTCTCCTTAGATATGAAGGAGAAATTAAGACTTTACCAGACATACAAAAACTGAGGGAATTCTCCACTACAAGGCCTGCACTACAGGAAATACTGAAAGGGGTCAGTTCACTGAAAACAAAATGACAAAAAACAAAAAACAAAAAACAAAAACATAATTAAGAGTAAAGTGACTATCAGGCAAATAGAAGCAGAGGAGTACAACCCTTACTAAGAACAGGGCATTATAAGCTTAAGTAATAAGAGAATTGTTATAACAAGATAGTAATGAACATTCAACATACATAGAGACAAATTGAGACAAGAATGACTGAAAAGAGGGGGGATTCAAAAATCTAAATTCTTAAAGGGGAATGGAGATGAAGCATGGGCAGAAGAAAATGCACGACTTTATATACATAACTATCCTTTTCACATTCGTAATGGTAACCACATGCCAAAGATTCAGAACTGAAGTATGTAACATAAAACAAGAAGGACCAGAGGGAAAATCCACAAAAGCCAACTAAAATAATAAAAAACAAACACAGGACAGGGAAGCAATGGAAACACCAAGCTACCAGAAAGCAAAAGATAAAATGGGTATAAGAAGACCTCATATTTCAATAATCACCCTAAATGTAAATGGACTGAACTCACCAATAAAAAGGCACAGAGTTGGAGAATGGATCAAAAAACAAAACCCAACCATATGCTTCCTCCAGGAGACACATCGCAGCTCCAAAGACAAATATAGACTCAAAGTGAAAGGATGGAACATGATATCTCAAGCAAATGGTATTCAGAGAAAAGCGGGAGTAGTGGTACTAATGTCAGATGAAATAGACTTCAAAGTAAAGAAGGTAAAGAAAGACACTTCATAATGAGAAAGAGAATCATGCACCAAGAAGACATAACACTTATTAATATCTATGCTCCCAATCAGGGACCCCTGACATATATAAAGTAATTAGTAACAGAACTAAAGGGAGAAACAGACCAAAACACTATCATAGTAGGGCACCTAAATACCCCACTGTCAGATATGGATAGATGATTCAAATAGAAATCAATAAGGAAATAACATCTTTAAATGACACATTAGTCCAACTGGTCATAACTGACATCTACAAAGTCTTCCATCCCAAAACAGCTGCTTATCCATTCTTCTCTAGTGCACATGGAACATTCTCAAGAATCGACCACATACGGGGACACAGAGATAGCCTCAACAAATATAAGAGGGTTGAAATCATACCGACCATATTCTCTGATCATAATGCTTTAAAACTAGAGATCAAGTGCAAAAAGAAATCAGGAAGAAACACAAAGTCAATGCAATAACCTACAAAGTCCTACATGATGTGGCCCCTCCTCACCTCTCGGACCTCATCCCCTACTATGTTCCTTCTTGCTCACTTTGCTCTAGCCATGCTCCTCCCCGTTTCTCAAAGAAGATAAGAAACTGCAGTTACTATTCCCTCTAACTAGCAAGCTCCTTCCCCAGCATTTGAACATAGCTTTCTCTCATCTCATTTACATCTTTGACAAAATGTCATCTTCTAAGAGAGGTCTTTCACCCTATTTAAAATCAACCACTCTATCGCTGGATCTCCCTATCTCTCCCTCATTACTGTTTCCTGTATCCCTATAGCAATGATCACCATCTAAAATACTACGTATTTTACTTACTTATTTGGTTTATTATCTGCCTCTCTCTGAGTCTTCAAGAGGACAGGGATTTTTATCTGTGCTGTTTTCTACTGATTCTCCAAGGCCTAGCACAATGCCTGGACCTTAATAGATGCTCCACAAATATTTGTTGAGTGAATAAATATGGGATACTATTTTATGATCATAGGAACAGGAAAGAATTTCTTTAAAAATTCGTAGACTTGATTACATTAAATAAGTGGTTATGCATGAAAAAGGACACCATAAAGAAAGTTGAAAGTCAAACTTCAATCTGGGGGAAGATATTTACTATGTGTATAATGAAAAATTAATATCCAAAGTACGTAAAGGACTTCTACAAATCAATAAGTAAAGACAAAATCTAACAGAAATGCAAGCAGAGGATATGAACAGGCAAGTCATAGAACAAAAAACCCAAATAACCAATAAATATATGAAAAGATGTTCAGTTTCACTAATAATCAAGGAAATACAAAATAAGACATTAAAATACTATTTTATTCCTATGAGATTGACAAAAATTAACAGATAAATGAAAATGAAAATACAGCATACTAAAATTTATGAGATGCAGCAAAAGTAATTCTAAGAGGAAAGTTTATAGCAATAAATGCCTACCTGAAGAAACAAACAAAATCTCAAATAAACAACCTTACTTTGCACCTCAAGGAACTATAGAAAGAACAAAAGAAGCCTAAAGTGAGTAGAATGAAAATAACAAAAATCACAGTAGAACTAAATGAAATAGAGACAAAAAATATAATATTGATCAACAAAACCAAGAATCAGTTCTCTGAAGAGATTAACAAAATCGACAAAACTTTTCCTAGACTCACCAAGAAATTAATGATCTTAAAGAGTGTCTTATCTATTGCCATAGTATCCTATGCAGCATCATCGCCAACTGGCAGATCAACTTTATCTAAAACAACAACAACAAAAAGGTATGACAGTCGTTTCACCGTTTCACTCGTAGAAAACAATGATACCTCATTATGTCTGAACACACCAAAACATGTGGGTTTGATAGGATAGAGTTAACTACTGAAGTCTCAGTCATCGTGCCATCTGGGAGAAAACATCTTGTGAGTTTGTAGTTTCATCCTATAGAATGCATTTTATGACCTAACGCCTACACTTACTATGTGGTACCATGTTTCTCTAAGAGAATGCACAGTACAATGGGAGTGGTCCTTCTCACTAGAGAAATTTTTGCTTTGTATTCCTGTAACTTTGGGTTTGGTCGGTTTGGAGGCTCTAGTGCTCAAAGGAAGAATTATTTCACTAGAAAAGAGAGTTTGGGTTCTGGTAAATTAGAAGCTGAGATTGTCTCCTGGCCACTTCCACTAAACCAACAGGCAGAGCTAGAGACAAGATGGGAGGTGAAATCTGAGTGCAGTGTGTTTGAGAGAGAATTCAAGTTAAGAGTTCGAGACAGAAGTGTGGAGCACTCTTTCTAGGAGATTTTCTCCAGAGGGGAGCAAAGAAATGAGAGGGAACTGACAGGGAAATGGAGCACAAGATGGTTATTTTTCTTTAAGATCACAAAAAAATAGCACTTTCTTTCCTTTTTGCTCTCTCTCTCTTTAACATAAACATAACGCTTTCTTTTTTCTTTCACTTCAACAAAAATGAAATGGGAGCTTACGAATAAGGAAGATGATGTGCTGCTCAGGTTTTCTCCAGGATGAGCACAGGCAGCGTCAGACAGGAGACTCGCTGCAGGTGTTGAACATCAGCCAGCCAGTGAGGACACAGGACAAGACGGTGGGATGTGAGTCTTACCTGGTACCGTGCAGCCACACCTGTGTCAAGGAAGTTGAGATGTTTCCTCTAGATTTTTCTAAAAGCTTTATTTACTACTGAGCTTCTAAGAAAAATAAAGCTTCTGCTACAGGTCTACTGCCACAGGTGAGTGATATTGTGCCACCAATGTTAGCTAAATCACTGTTTCTCAAACGTGAAAGTGCATAGGAATTAACTGGGGAATTTTGTTCAGATACAAATTCTGATTCCATAGTTGTTCTGTGGAGGAGGATGGAAGTGGACACTAAAATTGTGCAAAGAGTAGGAGGAGAAAATGGACTTAAATCATTGTAAGATTTCTGCATTGTTCGGGAACTGTCAAAGTACTTTATGTTTAAGTGAGAGTGTAATAAGGCAATGATGCAGATTTTATTTTCTAGAGTGGGAGCTGGCACATTTTTTTCTGTAAAGAGCCATATAGCAAATATTTAAGCTTTGCAGGCATATACAATCTCAGTCTCATATTTGTCTTCTTTCCTTTTTACAACACTTAAAAAATATAACTTTCCTAACTCCTGCTGTGGAGTAGGGTAACATTCACTCCAGTGTAACAACTGAAGGAATAATACAATTAGTACACAAAACAGTAAAACTCAAAATATGATAGAGAAAGTGTCTTGTAAAGTGACTGGCATGGTAAATATTAGCCTGATGAGTCTGTTGTGCATGGACTAGGTACCTACTCTGTGCCAAGCACTTAGACACTGTGGTTTCAGAGGCAATGAACACATGGTCACAAACCTCATGGTTATACTCTCTTACTGTCACAGAGGAGCCAAATCTAAGGACAATGTGCATCTCTCATGGTGCCCCTATGATTAGAATGTAACGCTGGTAGGAACCTGGCTCTACTGGTGCACAGAGCAGGGGCCCTGATAGTGATTTTTACTCTTGGAGTCAGATCCTCACAGGCCTTACAAATTCTCAAGCTTCTCAAGACCCTATATATTTTCTAAACTTCCAAGTTGTTATCTGCAACCTCACCTCCCCAAACAGAGAGAGCTGAGCCTTTGCTAAGTGGGATATTTTTATGACTGAGGGGCATAAATGCAAACCTCTGAACTTCGTGAAGGTCTGCCCCCAAAAGCTCTGTAAATCCCCAAACTCACAAATAGTTCTGTGAAATAGAAACCCAGATCACCTCTCATTCTTTATTATACCACAAAGATATACTACTATCACCACCAAAAAATAGAGTGTATATGCCAACAACTGGAAAACAACAATATGAGCACAGTGTGAGGTGGATGCTGGGCAGTGTTCTAGATTTATTCATTAGCTAAATCAGGGGTCCTCAACCCCCAGAACACAGACTGGTACCAGTCCATGGCTGGGAGGAACCGGGCTGCACAGCAGAAGGTGAGCGTCAGGAGAGTGAGCACAGCTTCATCTGTATATGCAGCCGTTCCCGAGCGCTAGGATCACCGCCTCAACTGCACCTCAGATCATCAGGCATTACATTCTTTTTTAAAAATTTTATTTTATTATGAGTTTCGAGTATACAATACATTGGTTAGACAACTACATAGTTTATAAAATGATTCCTCTCTTTGCTCTTTCTCTGCTCTGGCCGTCTACCTAGCCATTACATTAATGCTAGCTGCATTTTCTATGCCGTGCTCCCCATCCCCTTGACCATTCATCAACTCCTAATGTACTTCTTTAATCCTTCACCCCTTTCTCCCAGCCCCCCACCTCCTTTCCCCTCTGGCCATCACCATATTGTTCTCTATATTTGTGAGTCTGTTTTTGATTAGTTTGTTATTTTTGTTCTTTAGATTCCTCATATCAGTGAAATCATATGGTATTTATCTTTCTGTCTGCCTTATTTCACTCAGCATAACCTCTAGGTCCATCCATGTCCTTGCAAATGGTAAAATTTCATTTTCTTAATGGGTGAGTAATATTCCATTGTATATATGAACCATAACTTCTTTATCCAATTGTCTGTTGATGGGCATTTAGGCGGCTTCCACATCGTTGCCGTTGTAATTTGTGCTGCCATGAACAATTTAGGGATGCATAGATCTTTACGAATTATTGTTTTAGTTTTCATTGGATAAATACCCAGAAGTGCAATTGCTGGGTCAAAAGGCATATCCATTTCTAATTGTTTGAGAAACCTCCAGACTGTTTTCCATAGTGGCTGTACCAATTTGCAGTCTCGCCAACTGTGTATGAGACTTCCCTTTTCTCTATATCCTCAAGAACGCTTGTTCTTTGATCTATTGATGATAGCCTTCTGATAGGTGTGAGGTGATATCTCGTTGTGGTTTTAATTTGCATTTCTCTGATGATTAGTGACATTGAACATCATTTCATGTCTATTGGTCATCTGTATTTTCTCTTTGAAGAAATATCTGTTCAGGTCTTCTGCCTATTTTTAAAATGGATTGTTTTTGTTGTTGTTGGGTTTTATGAGTTCTTTATCTATTTTAGATATAAACCGCTTATCAGATGTATCATAAGTGAATATCTTCTCCCATTAGTCGGTTGTCTTTTCGTTTTGTTGATGGTTTCCTTTGCTGTACAAAACCTTTTTAGCTTGGTGTAGTCCTATTTGTTTATTTTTTCTTTTGTTTCCCTTGTCTGAGAGGATATATCCAAAAGGAAATTACTATTAGCAATATCAGAGAGTATACTGCTTATGTTTTCTAGAATTTTTATGGTTTTAGGTCTTACTTTTAAGTTTTTTAAAGATATTAAAGATATTGCTTTGATGAACCTAGAAGGTATTTAAGTCAAACAGAGAAAGATAAATATTATATGATTTCAGGCATATCTGGAATTAAAAAAAAAAAGAACAAACTAATCAAAAACAGACTCACAAATATAGTGGACAATTTGGTGATGGACAGAGGAGAGGGGAGTTTGGAGGACTGGGAGAATAGGGTGAAGGGTTAAAGGACTACAAATTTAGAGCTGATGGATGGTCACGAAGATGCGGAACACGGCATGGGGAATGCAATTAGCATGAATACATTGGCTACGTGGAGGGTCAGATGAGGGAGGGAGCAATTGAGGGGATCATTTTACTAACTATACAGATGTCTAACCAATGTACCATATACGTGAAGCTAATTAAAATTTAAAAAATAAAATAATATAGACAGAGAGAAAAAAAATTTTAATTATGAAATTCAAAACTTGTGAAAATTAAGTGACACACTCCCAAAAAACCAATGGGTCAAAGAAGAAATCAGAGGGAAAGTTAGAAAATACCTTGAGATTAAGGAACATGAAAAGACAACATAACAAAACTATGGGATGCAGCAAAAACAATGCTTAGAGGGAAATTTATAACTGTAAATGCCCATATTTAAAAGACAAGAGAGAAGTGATATCGAAGCGGTGGAATAAAAGTTTCCTACCATCTTCCCCCAGAAAGAAAACTAATTTTGACAATCACCTATAGATGAAAGTACCTTTATGAAAACCCAGAAATCCAGTGAAGTTCAAGCACATCACTGCTGCACGTGCGCGCGCGCATACACACACACACACACACACACACACACTCCAAGACTGGAAGCACTGAAGGAGATAAAAGGAACCATTTGACTATGCAGATTCACTGCTTCCCCAAGGAGGCACAGCTCAGTGCCAAGACAGCCCTTCTCAGCTGGCGATTTCTCTCGTGGGAGAAAGTGAGAGCACATGACAGACCTTGACAGTATGATGTTAAGTGGAATAATTTAGACAAATGGTGTGTAATCTCAGTTATATGTGGAATTGAAAAAGCCAGACTCATAGAACAGAGAGCAGAATGGTGGTTGCCTGGTGTTGGGGTGTGGGAGAAATGGAGAGATGTCGGTCAAAGAGTACAAACTTCCAGTTATAAGATGAATAAGTCTGGGGACGTAAAATACAGCATGGTGACTATAGTTAACAATACTGTGTTGTACACTTGAAAATTACTAAGAATGTGATCTTAAATATTCTACACACTTACTCATACACACACACACAAACACAAAGTTAATTATTGAAACTACCCCTATTGTGGCAATCATTTTATAATATATACATGTTCCAAATCATTAAAATGAACATATCTTTCTGCGAGGCACAAGTCAACTCATAACACTGGCTTACTCTGACCTTGAACTATCCCTAGGTTCCAGTCTAGTCATT